>NW_026606975.1:192500-270000 GCF_029890125.1 Rhinichthys klamathensis goyatoka | reverse complement strand
TATGAAGCGCATGACAGAACCCTTTAAGGTTCCAAATAGAACCTTTTCTTCTAGGAGTCTATAGTATCTTAATTAGAACCAATAGTGCAAATATTTAATGTAGACTTGATTAGAACGAGCTCATAAAAGTGAAAATATGAAAGGTGAATATGGATTATTGAAATTTTAATAATCAAAATGTGTGTTAAATGTTTTGAATTGAAATATTCACGGCTTAAATAGTCAACCATGTTGAATTAGCATGCTTGGTTAATGCAATGCATATTATTTTTTTCAATTAGTGCAATTCAACAAGCTTTTTGTTTCAAAAACATTTGGCATTATTTTACTTTCATACCTATAGTATCTTAATAAGAACCAATAGTGCAAATATTCCATGTAGACTTAATCAGAATGAGCGCATAAATATGATTTTACAGTAATTAGAAAAATGCGTGCATTACTGACATAGAGTTGCGGGCCACACAGTCACATCGTATTATTCAGAAGCTCTGTTTCGTAAATGTGATAATTATACGCTGCTAAAATCCATGAAGGAAACGCATCATCCTGTTTGAACACCGAGTCACGCGCTGTGAACTCATATTCAATAAAATCATCTGACTGCATGTCTTCATTAGTAGTAATTTATGACGAGGCGTCCCGTGTCACCCGCGCTCGTGAATGCGTACTGGCAATCCGGCTCTTTTCAAAGATCCGATTCTTTTGGTCGGCTCCCTTAGAAGAGCCGGCTCCCTTAGAAGAGCCGGCTCTTATGGCTCCCAAATGGCTCTTCATTTAGTATCACTCGGAGCCTTCTATTTTAGCCCAATTTAGCAATTGTAAATGATTTGTGTGTTTGGTTAGCACTTTTTTTATCCAGTGCTTTCATAAAAGCCTTATTTTTATTCATTTTTTCGTTACAAAAAATACACAGTTACTATTATTTAACATTTTAAGAAAACTTTAATTGAACACAGAACGACAGCAAACAAATCAAATAATTAAAGGGTTAGTTCACCCAAAAATTAAGCTAGTTATTTTAGTCGATTAAGTTTTACATATGGATATTTTTTTTACACAAACGCATCGTTTCGCTTCAGAAGGCCTTTATTAACACCCACAGAGCCGCTTCGAACACTTTTATCATGGATGGATGCGCTTTGATGGACTTCCAAAAAAAATATACCCATTGACTCCCATTATAAAGCTTGGAAGAGCCAGGACATTTTTTTATATAACTTCGATCGATTGTATTTGTCTGTATTTGTCTAAAAGAAGAATGTCATATACTAGGATATGAGACGAGAGTATATCAGGGTGAGTAAATCATGGGTGAGTAGCCTAAATCATGGGCTAATTTTCATTTTTGGGTGAACTATCCCTTTAAACTTAGCATGCGGCTGAAGAGTCGGCTCTTCTCGTTCGCTACAAAGAATCGGCTCTTGGAACCGGCTCGTTCGCGAACGACACATCACTAATGCGTGCGTCCGTACATGTGTGAGTCTCTCCGCCACCGTTGTACAGATGTGACCGCAGTGAACCGTGTTCCCCGTTTCTTTCCACAACAAAGACTTATTAAACAGCTCTGGCTCGCAGGCCTCGATCGCAGCGACCGCCAGCCGCACTTCCACAAACACGAAGAACAGTTTAAACCTATTTTTTATACAGTCTATGATTTAAACCCAGAGCTGGAGCGAGGAAGGGCCTCCGCTGATTCAAACCAGACGAAACTGCCTGCCTTACTCTTTAAATTAGTCCCACATTATGTCTGATTGTTTAGGAAGCACTTACAAACTTACTAAAGAGCAGTTAGCTCGAAAAATCTATCAAATAATTACAGGTCACTGGAAGAATAGTGTTTAAGCCCTGATGTGAGTGAGTGAGTGTGAGGGAAACGTGTGTGTTTACACGGATGAATAAAGATAATGTGTGTGCCTTCAATAACACAAGCTGGATTTCACATTCTTTAGACTCCATTGTGGTGTTTTTTTTTAATTGAAACGTAGCCTAGAAGTGTGTGCGTCTCTGTGTGTGTGTGTGTGTGTGTGTGTGTGAGTGAGAGAGAGAGAGAGAGAGAGAGAGAGAGAGAGAGAGAGAGAGAGAGAGAGAGAGAGAGAGAGAGAGAGAGAGAGAGAGAGAGAGAGAGAGAGTATGTATGTGAGAGTGTGTGCGTGTGTGTGTGTATTTTCACATTTTTCAGATTCCAGTGCTGTAGAATAAACAAGTGTCAGAAAAGTAAAAAGAATGGCACTTTATATTTCAATATACTTACCAACAATATTACAGGTTACTTGGCATTTCTGTGCGGATGCAAATGTGTTCTGCTTTTTTAGCTTAACAAGTAACTGGGGTTTCTGGGTGATTGCTAGGATGTTGCAATGCAGTGGACGCAGATGATGTTAATAATGTTGCAGCATTGTTTGGAGTGGTTGCTAAGGTGTTGCTAGGGTGTTCTGTTGTTAGTATGGCATTGCTATGTTTTAGGGTGCCCAGACGTCCCCTTTTTAGTGTACTCAAAACAGCCCACAAGGTGAAATAATACAAGCAGCAGTAGAGCTACAGGTGTTTGTTTTGACCAGCAGAGGGCGCTGCTCGCCTTAGCCGCTTCAAGTCGTGTTATCGTTCGTCTACCTACCTTGAATGCTATTATGCTACCGCTAGTTTTCTCAGTGAAACAACTAGACCAGAATGAACGACCGCAAGAGTATCACCATCAGCTTTAAAGTAAGGCACATAAAACTCTCACACAAATACATAAACTCCCAAATACATCTATAATACGCAAATTACATTTAGCCTACCACTGCGATTGGCTGCTAGCATTCATTTCCAATCAGGTAAACAAAGAAAGCGCGTGCACGCGTCGTCTCGCAGTTTTTTATGGAAGGCCAAAACCGCCAAAAACATGCTTTGGTAAATCTTCATTACAAAATTGTGTCAAACTACGACATAAAAAGTCGAAATTGTGAAAAACTAAGTCTAGCTATGGTTTAAAAAAAAAAATCGAAATGATTACATTCTAAGATTTGTCATGATAGACTTTTTTATCTTAGAATTTCGTTGATTTATGATTTACAAAAAAATGTGTTTAATGTGGCGGCTTCCAAGATGAACTGTTTTAAATAGTGTTGCATAACAATATAAAAATTAATATATATTGTGTGTGATTGTCAAGTAGCTCATGAATATTGATGAATAAATGAACATTTGAACCATTAGCCCATTATGAGAGAAAACTTAGCTAATGTTTATGAAATTATGTTATACGGATTCCAGTTATGCGAGTTTATGTGTACCGTAAGTTGCATAAAACACTTAATAACTTGACGATATTGATTTATATAATGTTTAAAAGATTAGGCTATTAGTTCAAACAAATTCAAATGTTTAAACATTAGTAATGCTTGATTAATAGTTTCATCATGCGATATGCATATTTTATACTGTTAAACTAGGCCATGTGATTTCTGTAAATGGCAAATAAGAACCATTGAAAAGTGTTATGAGATTATCAGAAAAAGGGTCTGATGTTGTTTGTCATGTTTCTGAATTAGTAATTCTTCATTAGTTTTTCCAGTGCCTGCTTGTGCATTTGTTGTATTGTGAACTCATACAATATTATTTGTCCTCAATTATTTGTCTCTCTCTGTTCTTTTTATTCGTAGATAGGCTACACCATTAGACATTTGATTGTATTTTTGCGGTAACTTACTGGCAGCACTATTGCCAGTAAGTAAGTTACTGTAAGTTCCCCTTTACAGTAGCACTGCTGCTTTTGCATAAACAGAAAAGTACTGCAAATACGCATATACAGTAAGTTACAGTACATTTAAAAAAAAAACCACAATGCAGTGCATATAACAGTAGTTAACCGTAAATAATATAAATGGTATTTTACTGGGCTTTTTTGCGGTAAGTAACTGTAAAATTACGGCAAAGTCTAACAAGACTGGAAATTTCGATGATATAATGTCCCCCGTTTTCATTTTAATCACCTTAAGCCACACAATATGAGGCATCAAATGCTTGACGTAGCTTCTGAGCGTTTGTAGTGTTGTTCCTGCTAATGCTAAAGCAGATCCCTGATGGAAACCCTGTAGTTTGGAATCCCCTGGTTGTGTGTAAAACACTGAGTGTTGTTAATGTTTAGACATTTATTGAACTGAACTGAATTACGGCACTATTATGTTCTGTGTAGCTGAATTGAACTCGTTTCATAATTGATGATATTTCCAAAGTTATTGCACTGAAGTGAATCATCAATGCAATAATGACTGGTTGGGTATCGTTTGAATTTTAATGATTAACTATTCCAATTCTTATCGATTCCTAATTTCGATAAGGTAAAAAAAAACTTGGATATCATTCACATTTAGTCTTATTGCAAAACATTTAATTTTAGCTGAATTTCATAAAAAAAATCAACAGGCTAAAAAATACTTACGTTTGCCTGTGTTTTAAAAATACTATTGCAAAAACAACTAGCCCAACTAATATAAATTTCAAGCATTATTAAAGACAAGTAAATACTCAAAAATAACTAATAAAAATGTATCAATTGCAGCAAATAATATACAACTGAACAAACATACATTTGAAATAAAGTGTTTTAAGATATTCAGGTACACAAACTAATCAAATGTAAAATAACACTGAATTTTATCAATAAAATGTGCTTTACAAATATAGTTACAAAAGTTATTCAGATTAGTGTTATTATAGAGACGACAGCAGGAATATTAGGTTGCTGTCACTTTAAGAGCGGTACAATATATAGTATAATACGGTATAATATACTTTACTGGATTAAAGTCATATTAAAATGCTCACAAAGGAATCGAAATTTTAATTTTATAACGAGTATCTTGATTCCTGACCTCAAGTATTCGATTCCCAACCCTAAAAATGACACATTGTCTTTTTAAGAGCTGCAGAATGTGAATTTGTCTCATAGTTTGCATCAGTGATTCTGTTATTTTCCTGTTTATTACAGTGAAGCTGCTTTGAAAGTCTGTATTGTATAAAGCCCTATAGAAAAAATAAAGGTGACTTGAATTTTGGGGGGAAATGCAAATGTATAAAACATTTTAGTCAGATTCAGCATTCAGCCTTTGGACGTGTGTGTTTTGCGCGTTAGAGATGTATGATGTCTGTCAGCGGTGTGTGAGTGTGTGTATGCTTCTGTTGTGTATGAGAGTTAGTGTTGTGTGTGTCTGTGTGAGAGAAAGAGTGTGTGTGTTGTGTGTCTGTGTGCATCTGTGAGTGTGTGTGTGTGTGTATGTGTGTGAGAGAGAGAGAGTGTGTGTGTGTGTGTATGCTTCTGTTGTGTATGAGAGTAAGTGTTGTGTGTGTCTGTGAGAGAAAGAGTGTGTGTGTTGTGTGTCTGTGTGCATCTGTGAGTGTGTGTGTGTGTGTGTGTGAGAGAGAGAGAGAGAGAGAGAGAGTGTGTGTGTGTGTGTGTGTATGCTTCTGTGTGTGAGAGAGTATGTGTTGTGTGTGTGTATGTGTGTGTTGTGTCGTGTGTCTGTGTGCGTCTGTGAGTGAGTGTGTGTGTGTGTGTATCTGTGTGAGAGAGAGAGTGTGTGTGAGTGCATCTGTGTGTGTGTGTGTGTGTGTGTGTATGCTTCTGTGTGTGAGAGAGTATGTGTTGTGTATGTGTGTGTTGTGTGTCTGTGAATGTGCGTATGTGTGTGTGTGTGTGTGTGTGTGTGTGTGTTAGAGTATGTGTTGTGTGCGTGTGTGTTGTGTACTGTGTATGTGTGCGTCTGTGAGTGAATGTGTGTGTGTCTGTGTGAGTGAGAGTGTGTGTGAGTGCATCTGTGTGTGTGTGTGTGTGTGTGTGAGAGAGAGTATGTGTTGTGCGCGTATGTGTGTTGTGTACTGTGTATGTGTGCGTCTGTGAGTGAATGTGTGTGTGTGTCTGTGAGAGAGAGTGTTTGTGAGTGCATCTGTATGTGTGTGTGTGTGAGAGAGATATGTGTTGTGCGCGTGTGTGTATGTGTGTTGTGTACTGTGTATGTGTGCGTCTGTGAGTGAGTGTGTGTGTGTGTGTCTGTGTGAGAGAGAGTGTGTGTGAGTGCATCTGTATGTGTGTGTATGCGTCTGTGTGTGAGAGAGTATGTGTTGTGTGCATGTGTGTGCATTCTGGTGTGTGTGTGTGTGTGTGTATCTGTGTGTGCGTGTGGATTTTCACATTTTTCAGATTCCAGTGGGTTTGTTCAAATTTAAGTATAGCCTATAGAAGAAACAAGTGTCAGAAAATGTTTTTTAGAATCATTCAGCCTCTGGATGAAATGTGTGTGTGTGTGTGTGTGTGTGTTGTGCGCATCACAGGTGTATGGTGTCTCCGCGGCTCAGTTTCCGGCAGCTCCAGTAGGGGGCGTCGTTCCCCAGGCCGGCGCGTGTGACGTGACGTGGGCCGCTCGCGGTGGCTCTGGTCAGGCAGACTGGAGCCCTTGGGCGCTGGCATGCAGCTCAGCGTTCGGGAGCGGCCCCCTCAAAAACCATCTCCTCAGGGGCCACACCCACCGCTCGCTCTCTGTGGGGGACGAGTGTGTGTCTCAGAGCCAGCGCACTCAGAGACCGCTCGCCTCAGCCAGGGGAAGTCAAAGCATTCGGCTTTATTTTCGAGCCCAGACTGCGTGGCATTCGCTCGCTCCAAACGCGTGTACATGCACATCTGGGAAAGTCTGTGTACAATCACTTCCTCCGAGTCTGAGACGAGAAACTCAAACTGTCCTTGACCTAAACATCAAATGTCAGGTTTTTTTTAAGGTGGTCTTGACTTTTATAGCTCTCCTGAGTGTGAGAGAGAGAAAATGGCCTTACGGTGAGGAGGTGGAAGCGGTGTTTTCTTTAGTGATGGTTATATTTCACCACCATCTTGTGCTTTAGCTGCAGGGTGTGTGTGAAGCGTTGGGTGGTCCGAGCTCTCCTTGGGTTTCAGACCTGCCGTGTTTAAAGGAAGGGCTCTTTTTAGGTAAAATGTGCTTATTTTTACTTGGACCACTTGCTTCAGCTCTTTCTATATGGCGTAATCTCATGGAAATGTGCAGGTTGCACCCCCCTAAAAAAAGAAAAATGTTTTTTATTAAATTTTATAGCAGCTGAAACAAACATACTCAAGATGATACAGATATTCATCATCACAAGTTTTAAGATTTTCAGGTGTACAGAAACTGTACTCAAATGTAAAATAACACTGCACTTTATAAATAAATACATTACAAATATAGTTATTTAGTCAATAACAAGTGAATTTTCTCTTTGTCTTTTGTTGTTTGATTAGTGTTATTATAGAGACGGCAGTAGTAATATTAGGCTTAAATTTGATACATTTCTTATAAATTTTCTCCTCCAACTTCAAAATCGTCCGACATCGTTGTTTTAACTTTTATTTTTTATTTTTTTAAATGTCGTTTGACTCAGTCTTTGCACGTTCGCTCTGTAAACACTGGGTCGGTTCTTACGCCTACGTCACGCTTGACCTTTCAACCTGATTACGTAATGTGTGTCGCATCACAGCGAGTGCAAGACCAGCATTAGTGGTTTAAAAGTATATAAATGTGTATTTAGTTATAAATGTCCGCTGGTTTGTCTAGATCAGACTCTTATTCCTCGGCTGGATCGTGTCGAGACTTTGAAGCTGCACTGAAACTCACATCTGGACCTTCGACCCGTTGGACCCCATTGAAGTCACTATATGGAGAAACCCTGGAGTGTGTTCCTCAAAAACCTTCATTTCTTTTCCACTGAAGAAAGAAAGACGTGAACATCTTGGATGATGTGAGGGCGAGTAAATTATCAGGAAATTTTAATTCTGAAGTTAACTAATCCTTTAAGTAACTTCTGTTCTGTCACTTGCCAGATGTGATGTAGAGGATCTTTGTCATTAATGTTATTTATTTATTTTATTTCTTGCAGGATTTTAACCTATGCAGTGCCGCTTCTGAAAGTGTTCTTCATCACATCAAGACATCCTGTTATGCAGTGTTTCTCCTTGCCTAAAATTAGGTATTTTACCAAATATCTTGTTTTGGAATTGCTTTGTTAATAAAGTGATGTGATTAAAATGTCAAATTTTATCACATAAAATGACCTGATAAAGTACACACAGACACAAAATGTGATAAAATGTCAGGTGTGTGTGTACATTTTTGTTCTTTTGGGACAGTGAGAAATAAACAATTGCTACTACAATTTAAAATGTAATGATATATTAGCTTGAATGGTAGTATTGCAAATACTATAACATGGGTTGTAAATACTTTACAATATAAATAATATTGATTTTCTTTCCTATTACACTATTAAAAATAGGTTCCAAAATGGGGTTTTGGCAGAAATGCCACAGAAGAACCATTTTGGTTCTCAAAGAACCTTTCAGTAATCAGTTTTTTTTTTTAATAAAAAGAGAGAGAGAACATCTATCTATAAATTACAGGAATGTGTGTCTGTCTGTCTGTCTGTGTGTTTGTCTGTGTGTGTCTGTCTGTGTGTCTGTGTGTCTGTCTGTCTGTCTGTCTGTGTGTTTGTCCGTGTGTCTGTCTGTCTGTCTGTCTGTGTGTGTGTCTGTGTGTCTGTCTGTCTGTGTGTTTGTCCGTGTGTCTGTCTGTGTGTCTGTGTGTCTGTCTGTGTGTTTGTCCGTGTGTCTGTCTGTGTGTGTGTCTGTGTGTCTGTCTGTCTGTCTGTCTGTGTGTGTGTCTGTGTGTCTGTCTGTCTGTCTGTCTGTCTGTGTGTGTGTGTGTGTCTGTCTGTCTGTCTGTGTGTCAGTTGCAGTTTCCATCAATAACACAGGCGTAGGTTGATGACGCAGTGATGAGCTGAATGATGGGACTTGCTGTCAAGCTGATGGATCTAATAATGTTTATGGATGAGCGCAACCATTCATGTTTTTAACATTACAGTGGTATGAAGCAGGTCGCGATTGCTAAAGAGACAGATATCACACGCGAGTCCCGCGGATATAAAGGAATAAGGACATTTAATTCTACAGAACCTGCAAGTGCTGTATTACTCACACAGGTCAGTTTATTAGACCAATTAAACTTGTGAGGTAACACAGCGCTGCTTCACTAGGTCTAACGTTACACTATCACACTAAATGGCATTTAAATGTGTGTTGAAAGTTATAATGTTATACTACGTGTTAGTTCGTTTGCTATACGAAACTAGCAGTAAGCTAGATCAACATTAGAATAACATACTGACCATATTCTAACATTTCATCATGTTGAGCTAACGTTATATAACATTGATTTGTTTTATGTACATTTGCTCACTTGTCTAATAAAGCTGTCAAGTCGTGACTCGTGAAGCTCTGTCGAGTCCAAGTTAGTCGCGGACGCTAGCTCTCGGCATCTCAAAAACGCCACGCTGATGTTGATCCTCATTTTAGTTCTCCTTGTTTGTCCCAAAGTCTGCTCGCCATGGTCTATGTTTGAAAGAAACAAGAACTGCGTCCCGCTAAATGTTGCGCACTGCGCAGTTGTCCACGTCTGTCGCCATGGTTACGTCATGGCTATGGCAGCATGGCCCTGTCCCAAATGGCGCACTTCATGCGGACTTTCGGTCTCGTGGACTTAAATTGCGCGTGCTTGCCGAGTCTACGAGTCCGTAGGCCGTCCCATTTAGCATGTTAACGCTCTGAAGTGTGCTCAGCAGCGCCCCCTGTGTACCCTTGAAGCGGTCTTCTGCGAAGCTGCCCGCATAGATGCAGGCTCCACGCACTTTAACTACCCAGGAATCCTTGCGAAAGGCCAATCAGACAACAGATGGAAGGAGATTTCGCTCACGGACAATTGTTAACATGGCTGAGAAGAAAATATTTAAGTGTAATAATTATCATTACGGTTTTTATGACAAGTTTATACAAACATTATGATCATCTACCAGTGGTGGTTGATGTCTCAAACATAGGCTAATAATAGCGAGCTGAATAATACGATCGCATTATGATTCATTAAATAAATAGAACAGAATGTCAGGGCTTTACTGAGTCACATGTAAACACCACAACAATAGGCCGCATATTTCCCCGAACCCGTAGCTCCTGTCCATAACAACAATCAGACCGTCTTCCTGTTTCTGGCGTGACGATCGAGTCTGTCCCAAAAACACCTCTCAATGCGCCCTCGCGGACTCGCGCTAAGGGCCCTATATGCACTACATGACGTCACCGAAGTGTGGACTCTGAGGAAGTCCACAAGTCCGGAGTGTGCCATTTGGGACAGGGCCTATGAACGGAAACCGAGGATAGCGCGGATATAGCGTCATTGACAGGCGACATTTTTTTCCGGGACGGCCACTTTTTAAAACTGGAATTTCTCTGAAATAAAAAATCTTTGGAGACTTTTGGGATATTGTAAGTACACAACTGCAGGAAATATATCACACTGTGCAAGTGATTTTGGAATATTTTATTACAAAATTCTTACATATTGTACCTTTAAGGCCAGAAATTTTCGCACGTTAAAAAATAAATACGACCTCACGTTATGTCAATCCCGCTTGCACACTGCCTCCGAAACGTTCGTCCGTCATAAAAAAATCGAATCTGGTTCGAATCGAATTTTCTGCGTTTTTCGCATCCGTAGCGAACAGTTTGAATGGTGTTTTGACAATTCAGAGCCACCGAATCACGAATCCGAAAAAACGCACACGAAAATTTCGGACTCAGTGTGCAAGGGCCTTTAATCTTTTGATTTTCTGAATTGTTCTGTTTTAAAATGGCATCATGGGTTGTGTGTTTCGCGTCAGTTGCATGAGTGATGTTAAACTCTTGTTAAACTGATGATTTGTGGAGGACACTTGTGGTGAAGCTCATGGGGGCGGACAGCAGCACTAGTGGTAGATTGGTGCCATGTTTAGTATAGTCTAGAGTCCTGAGTAACCAGTAATTCATAAAATTGCCCTCTTTGTTATGATCATACTGGCTCCTTCAGGCCCCACACAGTTTGACATCCAATTCATGAGTATTTCACTGTCTTCAGTTAATGACCTGCACAACCAAAGCTGTGTTTTGTTTTTTTTATTGCAGAAAGGCCTGTTGTAGAAGATATTAAGCTTTTTTCTTTTTTTATCCCATCTTTCTCACTTATTTTTCCATAGGAATTCTTGTGTTTTTGTGACCACACGGTCTGGAAAAAGCCATCTCGCTGTGAGGCGAGTTTGTCCCTGACCCTGTATCTCCCTCTCACCACATTTCCATCTCAAAGCCACTCGCACACGTCTAATCATTTCACTTTTTCCTTGCGTGGCAGCGTTATTAAGAAGTTTAATTTGCTGAGGGCCCGGGCTCAGAGAGGAATCCACGGAGAATTATTGCAGTGATTCCCATTTAACCACAGTGAAATCCTCGGTACTCTGATACGGAGTCTAATGATGAAAGCATATAGACCTTAAAAACCCCAAACTGTAAAACCTCTCCAAAATGAGTTGTGCATACACTTAAAAAAACAGTTTGTATATATTATATCTAGAAACTGGCCAAAAAATGATGTTGTTTCATCTAATGGTCACAACGACTGTAAATTAATGTAAAAAGGAATGAAGCTCAAATTATAAAAAGGTTTGAGTTAAAGGTGCTCTACGTAACTTTTCTACTAAAATGAATCCTTTTTTTATTGCCTGTGTGTGAAGGGGTTGTAATCACACATTAAAATGATCCACTTGTCGAGTTTTGCTATTACCTCTGAAGGCCAGTATTCCTATTTACCAAACAAATCCCCATAGACAGTATAAGAAGTGGACAGAGCCATCTCATTGGAACTCAGTTGAGACAGTTGAAGCCCATTTTTAGCGATTTTTGAGCACTTCCGTTCCTGACGCGCAGACTCAAACCGACTCAAACTAAGCTTGATGACGTGAGCAACCTGTCTGACAGACGTTACTCTCCTAGTAGCTGTGCGTGAAAACTGCCAACGTTAATCTTGCAGAGACGGGGAACTTGGGCAAAGAGTTCTTTGGCGTGAGTGAGCAGGAGTAAGTATTCCATTGCTTTTATGGACTCATTATCTATGGGCTTCTCCCTTGACGGGACGTCCCCCCGATTGCCTGCGAGCTTCTCCTCCTGTCTGTACGGTAACTTCTGTACAGCGCGACAGAGTCGAGTGGTTATGACGCAATCGTTAGCCTATTTTTACTAAATCGGTTTCTACAGGGCCATAATGTAACATAGAAGGTAATGGAGCCCTTTATACATTGTCGTGTTTCTTTAGAAATAAATAATGGACAAATGGAGTCTTTAAACGCCTCCGATGTAAAGTTATTCGCTGTCAAAGTGACGCTAAAATGAATGGGAGTCAATGGAAATGCTAACGCAAGTGAAGTTCTGCTACAACATGGCGGCACCCGGCCGGCTTCAACTTCCGGTCGATGGATTACCCCTTGCAAATCCCTCAACAAACACTCAACACACAGCTGTGATTGGATAACTGGACTAACCAGCGGACCAATGGCGTCGCAGCGTCTCTAATGTTGGTTTGGTGTTTCTGAAACGCCGGAGTCGAAGTGTGTGATCACTCAGAATGATTTGGTGTAATTCCCCCCAGAAGCGTCTCACACACACGAGTGTGTTCCCGAACACCAGCATCCGAACGCCAGAGAACACGACAGCGTTTATTGCAGGGGTCTCAAACTCGCGGCCCGCGGGGTGATATTTTGTGGCCCCCTACTTGACATTAAAGTGTAATGTTAGTGCGGCCTGTCGTTGCGTGTGCCGCGTTTTAAATGGGCTACCTTACGGTGGGTTTGTTGTCAATAGTTGCCATAGACAACCGCGAAGTACAAACATACTGCGCGCCTGGAAAAAATGAGCGCGTCGCTTCAATTATGAGCGCGCTTGCCGCGCACGCGCACCTACATTTGAAATAACGAACTTGAGCGCGCAAAATATGTGAGCGCGATATGTGAACGGCCCCTTGTCGAGCTACCACCAATCAGGCCGCGAGCTACTGGTAGCTCGCGAGCGACGTGTTGGAGAGAGACCCTGCTCTAAAACAATGTGAGAATAATCATTTTGAGCTTGCAATTTGTGTCCAACAGGTTGATAAGAAGGTTTGCTTTGATTTGTGCAGTCAGTAATTTGCCTGAGACACTATGCATGTGTAGAAAGAATTCAATAAGACGGGCAGACATGACTGCAAATATTTGTATTTCAAAAGCAATAATTGTTTTTCTAAGTATATAATAAAAGGAAATGTGCCTTCCAAAAAAAACATTCAATATCATTAATGTGTTGTATAAAGAAAATAAAAAGGACATAAGCAAATATAAATATTACAAATATGTGTTATAGACAAAGAAAGTTTGTAAAATGAACTTCAACTGTCAGAAGGACAGCTCATGAAGAACCAATCATGTACAGAAAGGAATGTTCAAATTCAGAGGAACAGTTCAGAAGAAACGTTAATAATAAAGATTGAGAAGATTGGATCAGTTGTGCTCCTTTTTTGGAATACTTGAATACTATTTTTGTGGAATACTTGATGCGGCCCAGCCTGACCCAGACTCTACCTCCAGCGGCCCCCAGTTAAGTTGAGTTTGAGACCCCTGGTTTATTGAGTTTCGTCTGACGATCTGAGACACACTCGTTTATGATGGAGGGAAAAAGAGCCTGATTGCAGCAACTTCCATTGTTATTACAGATATTTTACTCCAATTTCTCAGGAAGTGACGATTTTGTTCTCTTGAACACATGGGATGGAAACTCTGCTTTATTCGCAAATGTTTTATGCGATATTCCAATTTTGCTAAATGCAAATAATTTGAATTTTGTTCAGTTTGTGTTAATGTACAGGTGAAACTCGAAAAATGAGAATATGGTGCAAAAGTTCAGTAATTCAACTTAAAAGGTGAAACTAATATATTATATAGACTCATTACATGTGAAGTGAGATATTTCAAGCCTTTATTTGTTATAATTTTGATGATTGTGGATTACAGCTTATGAAAACCTTTTCACAATATTCTAATTTTGAATTTGGGGTTTTCATAAGCTGTAAGCCATAATCATCAAAATTATAACAAGGCTTGAAATATCTTAATTTGCATGTAATGAGTCTATATAATATATTAGTTTCACCTTTTATGTTCAATTACTAAAAAATGAACTTTTGCACGATATTCTAATTTTTCGAGTTTCACCTGTATTTGGTCGCCATTTGAATCGGAAGTAGAACCAGTGGAGAACCACTAATTTTCATCAATATACATATTGATGCAAATTATTATAGAAATACACATTTTTTGACTCCAGCGCAATCAGCGGCTCCCAAACGCCCTTCATTAACACAATAATCTACTGTGCTTTTAACAGCCCATTACCTCGCCCAGAGAGGAAGACTTTTCAATGTAAAATTCAAAAATAGAAAAGATAAAAAACACAAAATGTTTCCCTATAAATCTCTAATTATAGATTCCTCTCTTGCCACTTTGAAGGAAGCTGTTAGTGGCTCTTCAGAGTGATAAAGGATTTCCCAATAAACTCCTTGCATCCAGTGGCTCTTTACACACCACCGCTGCACCTCTCCTTTCAATTTCAGCCGTTCAGCGTGTGGGATTTCTGCTCCTCAAAGGGAAATAGGAAAGCTATTAGCCCAAATGGGGAAACCACATGCAAATCATTGGGAAGGCAAACCCTCAAACTGGGCTGAACGCTCCACATGTGGCACCGCGCTCCACACTTTATATCTTTGCGTGTTCAGTAAATTTAGTGAAGGCACACCCATTTTGAACCTTATTTTTTCACTCTGATGATCATGTGATGTTCGTGTCCTGTACGTACACAAATATGTCTCGGATGTTTCTCTTAAAACTCCTCGGATGAAGTAAAGTTGACTTCCAGAAAGAGAGCTATAAAATATGGGATGCACCGATATGAAAATTTTGGCCGATAACCGATAATTGAGTGTCACCGGCCCACCGGCGGGCCCAAATACATTACATTTTTAAAACAGTAATATCCTATACTAAACCTAAACTAATCTTGACAAACTATATATCATTTGAAAGCTTACAATCTCTAGTTTCCATATTTGGTGTTTGATGTTCAAAATAAATTACAGAGGAGCCGTAATTTATCAATGTGCAACAAGAATATTTTCATACTCCTAAGGCGTGTTCTGTTTAGACCTTTATTTTGAAATAGTGATGAACATGAAAGGGTAGAAACCTCAGTGTGTTTTCATGCCAAGAGTTTAAAAGATAGCATCCATTCAATTATTTTAGAAAAAAAAGGTCTGAATTTTTTTTTAATATAATCAAAAAAATTATAGATTCACCGTTTGTGATGTGGCAGGAAGCTATAACGCACATACTTGTTCTTTTTATGTGTTTCTCAGAGGTTGAATTCATATCAAAATCTGCCAAACTTCTTATATTACTTCTGAATAGGATCTCTACTTCATAAGTTGTATGAAAATTGTGGAAATAATGGTTCATATCACTCAAAACACATATGGAAATGGAGGCGCCCTTATATGGGCAGTAATGGAGTCTGGTTGTGCCCTAGTGGAAGCGTTCGGTACTGCACCCACACACACTCTCACTGAAAGCTCATTTTTTGAGATATCAACCTAAAATTTGAAACACAACTTGTTCAGATTTTTGGCTTTGATTTTTTGCAGTTTTAGAGTCGCCCAGGTTTTGAAAATATATATTTTATATAAAATATGAATAATTAAATTTTTTACATTGTACATTTTCATAAACTCAAACTTCTATAACTTTTTTTCTGTTTCACTTTCTTAATTTATTTCACTTCTACAAAAATCTGCCAAATGTCTTCATTAAAACAAGACCAATATTACGTCTATATTCCAAAGCATTCTTGAATTACAACCATTTAAGTTAGAAATGTGCATTTTCATGTATATTCAAAAAAAAGGGGGTGACAGTTAACTTGAAATCCAATAACCGATATATTGGCGGATATTATAAATCTAAATCCGAATTTGTATATAATTTTTGAGAGCCTGATTTCAAAAACAAAAGTCTCACCATTAAAATTCACGTCCCAAACACACAATGTTCTCATTATAATTGTATGTATAGTCGATATGACAGAGTTTGTTGCACTTTACTGTATTTTCCTTTTTTGAAGTGATTCCAATCATATTTCAAGCAATTCATAATCATCATGTTGAACAGTGCGCATCTGAACCGTCTCAGCTGAAGGAAATAATACATTATTTATATAATACATCATTAAAAATGCATATATATCGGCCGATACCGATATGGTGGCAGAAATATCATGCATCCCTAGTATAAAATGAATGTGGAAAGCAGCTCAGAGTTTATTTTTAGATCTCATGCATTTGCATCATACATTACCACAGAAAATAAAACCTCAACTACATTCAAAATGCACAATTTGTGAAAATGCTGTTCATATTGATTGCATGCTGATTCATAACGGTAAATGGAAATCAAGCATTGAGGCTTTCATAACCTGCCACATTGCAAGTCTACATTTCTTCTTCAGTCAATCGTTCTATTCTTCCAGTTGCATCACCGTTTTGAGTCACTCATGTCTTTGCATATGTTTCCATTCATTTGAGAAGTAAAGTCATGAGATCAAATGAGCAGACGAGACTTGAGATAAATGCACGAATGAAAATTTATTAGGCCATCCCAAGTTAACCGTTTACAAATGCACATGCATTAGCGTTTGGAGAATGTATATGATTCTTACTTATAGCTTCATCTTTCAACACTCTCGACCTGTGTGCTGTATATCAGCTAAATCACTTGATATGCACATTTTTCTTTCCCATATTGAACTATTTCATCCATGCCATCAATATTTTCCCGGAAGAAACTATGCATTTTAAAACGTTTTTGTTATTCTGTAGTAATGAGCTTGTATTAAAAGCCACAAAAACACGGGTGAGTTTAAACTTTACAGTCTTATTTACAAACACCAAAGTATGACTGTGGATTAAGGTCCAAAAATGACTTAATCTAACATTTAAATCTGCCAATAAATCACTGTGTGGTCTTTACTGTAGTGTTTCTGACAGCAACGCGATTCATCATGTCGTTAGGAATAACACTGCCCCCTATGGCACCAATCTAATTAGCCAGTGCAGTTCAATATGATTGCAGAAATTAGTGTGTGTGTGTGTGTGTGTGTGTGTGTGTGTGTGTGTGTGTGTGTGTGTGTGTGTGTGTGTGTGTGTGTGTGTGTGTGTGTGTGTGTGTGTGTGTGTGTGTGTGTGTGTGTGTGTGTGTGTGTGTGTGTGTGTGTGTGTGTGTGTGTGTGTGTGTGTGTGTGTGTGTGTGTGTGTGTGTGTGTGTGTGTGTGTGTGTGTGTGTGTGTGTGTGTGTGTGTGTGTGTGTGTGTGTGTGTGTGTGTGTGTGTGTGTGTGTGTGTGTGTGTGTGTGTGTGTGTGTGTGTGTGTGTGTGTGTGTGTGTGTGTGTGTGTGAGTAAAGACACAGGGTCAGTTGAGGAGCAGACTGCTAAATATAGTCTGTGTGTTACTGTAAGGGCCAAACTCTCACAAACTACAAGCTTGCTCTGACCATGCCTTGTAATTGAGGGAGAAAATAAAGAATGAAATTACATGTTTATTTTTGAAAACAATTTTAATCTTCTCTCCCCTCATTTTGGAAAAAAGCAACACCCACAAGGACACTCAAAACCAAGATGGGCTGTCGGAAGGCTGTTTATTCACTTGATGGATGTCTGTAAGCCAGAGAAAAGACAACTTCTGTGTAGTGCATGTACACGCGTGTGCTCGGGGATTATAGAAAAATTTAGGTGGAAAAAAGCAAAATATTTCAGTTTAATTTGCTTAGACAGAGTAGAAATTCAGTCAGTAAAGAAAGCAAAATAGGCCTATTTAATATAAAGGCTGTCTTAAATAAAGCATCTTTGACTTTCATGCATTTGATAAATGACTAAGAAATCCCCAAAAAACTGAATTTCCAGAGGTTTCACTACACAAAAGACATAATTTCTCCTTTTAAATTGTTAAGGGTTTTTCTTCTTGACAATTTCTCAAATTGTGTCATAATTGTGTCTGCATTAAATCAGGGTGTAATGATAATTAATCTTTAAATTGACAGGGTAAGAGTAATTATACTTTCTACTGCATCTCACTCTTAGAAACATTATTCATGAACCCTTTATGCCAACAAGGTTCTAAGGAGGAATTGTCTTAAGGGATTGCAAAGCCTAATACTTTCATGTTTAATGTTTTTTAAAATGTTTATAGTGATTAAATGTTTATGAGGTGTTTCATTCATAAATCTTTTTTTTTTTTTTTTATTAAAACTAAATGCATAAAATGATCCCATGATGGAAAAGGTTCTGCATATGAAGTGTCTGATGGAACCCTTTAATGAGTGTCAAACTGTAAATATACCAATACTGTGATTCACTTGATTTGATTGACATTCATTTTATCCATAGCATTTTTGAGAACAGATTAATACGTTGTACATAAAATAATTATATGCTTAACATGTGAAAACATTTCTGTCATGAAACTGCTTATAACTTTGCTGTCCGGAGTCTTGACATCTGGGTGCGTGTATAATAATAAATCTGAAAAACAGTGTTAGTAAACTAACATGCTATAAGTGTGGGGAAATTCTTATTTGTCCTGCTGATATGATTGGTTCAACTAGTTTAATGGTTATAGCACAGATTTTTTCATTTTAAATGGTTGGCTGGTGAAATCTCACATCCTCAAATTCATATAGTTTTAGAAAAACACATTACCATTTTTGACTTTAAGCAGTGATAGTTGTCTTTTACTGAAAGAGTTTTACTCTTCTCCTAGTTCAACATGTAAAATAATTTTCTTTACAGTACAATATGCATACTTGCTATAGCCTGTATTAAAAAAGTACATTGCCAAAGCATATCAACTTTATACACACACACACAATAGCTACATATATATATATATATATATATATATATATATATATATATATATATATATATATATATATATATATATATATATATATATATATATATATATATATATATATATATATATATATAGGCCTAGGCTTCATGTGTGTGTTTATGATGGATAGAATTTAAGGCAGTTTTTTTTTTTTTCAGTGTTTTGGAAATGAACACAGTTTTGAGCAATGTAAAACCACTAATAAAATAACCATTTTGTGCAATTTGTTGCTGATATATAGGCTGTAGGCAACATCCTTATGACAACTTATGTGTGTTATGTGAATGTGAACATATTAAACAAAACAAAGTAGACTATATTTATAAAGTCAGCCTATTTAAGTCAATAATAATGTAATTACAGTAGTCTCCTGAATGTTCTACTCAGAAGCTGTTGTTTACCTCTTTACGCTAATGCTATTTCTGTTCGCGAGCATATTAGCGCAATTTAACTTTTGATTTTAACCTTTAACCTTGTTTGAAAACTCTTTAAAAAGGTTGATACACATATATAAAAACAATAGTCTACATACTTTTGAGACCCCTAACCTTTTATTTGAATTATTTTGGGAGGGTTCATACGGACGGAAGCTTGTTTCCGACACGGAATTATTTTTATTTATTTTTAAGGTAGGCTAATCGCGACTTTTTATCCCTTAATTCTGACTTTTCCCTCCCTCAGAATTGCGAGTTTATATCTCGCATTCTTCTTTATAACTCGCAATTGCAAGTTTATATCTCACAATTCTGAGAAAAATAAATAAATTCGAAGATTTGCGAGTTTATATCTAATTACGAGTGTTAAAGTTAAGCCCCCCATAAATCGCAATGTGCGTTCTCTCTCTCTCTCTCTCTCTCTCTCTCTCTCTCTCTCTCTCTCTCTCTCTCTCTCTCTCTCTCTCTCTCTCTCTCTCTCTCTCTCTCTCCCTCCCTCTCCGGTCAGTAGGAGGCGGGTCTCCCGGGATCCTCATAGGAGAGTCGCTGCGCTCGTACAGAGTTTATTTCAGTCAGAGCTTCAGTTTTGAGCTTTTCTCTCCTGCTTTTGGACTGAACTTCACAGGACTGCTTTTCCTCCGGGATGGCCGCGTCGATTCTGGAGGTATGGGATACATCATCTGATCTGAGGCCTGTCTATGTATGTTATCAGTTTGCTTTTAGACTATAAATCGGATTTCTTCAAATATTATGTCAAGTGAACTTATAGAAGCGCATGACAAAAACAAGGTTGTTTGAATTAGCACTTTATGGGTGTTTTGTTCAGATAAGGGTCTTCTGATTTAGGTTACTCACTTAAAAGTTATTGGCTAGTTTCAATAAGATATTAAAAGTAGAATGAGCTATATGTCATAGTAAGTGTATAGAACAAAAAATGAAATTCAGTCCATGTTGTCAATTCTAACCACTCTTATGTTCCAGTTAGAATCATTGAAGGTTTTGCATTAACTGAAGAAACTTTTAAAGTTCCTCAATCTGTAGCCTAGTTGTTATGGTGTTTTAAATAACTCACTGATCTGAATGACCTAATGAACCCTATAGAGCAAAAACAAAACGAAGCTAAACTTAAGAACCATTGAGGAATCTTTATTGTTTAGACTGTAGTTTGTTACAAGGCAATCAATATAAGCCAGCCTGTAACCTAGACAGTGAAATATGTAAAAACTCTTAGACATAAAACTCTTGCACATTGGTTTTGGATGCAGGCATCAAATGTAAGCTCCACATGGTAATAGGGAGCAATTAACCTGGAAACGGGAGCAGAACTTGTGCCAAGATTAACCACACACACTCAGTGGGAAATATCATCGCACACACACTGTGCCTTACTCATTAATTTATCATCACTTCCCAACGGAAAATGGGGTAGACCACTGCCATTCCAAATGAAGCCAAGTCCAACAGTAGCCTGTGACTTTAAGGTGACATTTCGACAAGTTAGGGTCGGGGTTATCGTAAAAATCCGATCAATACTCTAATTTAACTTTTTTTTTTTTGTCATTTAGTATTGAATTAAGTGTAAACATGGCTACCACATGTTTTTCTGCAGCTGTGTTCATGCACTGGCATTAAGCCTGTTAAATACTTGCGGGATCATGTTTAGATCAGCTTGAAGTGATTGAACTTCTCTAAATCATTGACATATATTTATGTTGATTATTGCTTATTTTTCATTCTCATGAATGTTTAAATGCACAGTTGACACTGTGATTGACAACATAATTAGAGTGTCGTAACTAAACAATTGTTTATTCTTCTTAACAAAATGGTATTGTTGAAAATCTCTTGCTTGTTTTTCACAAACGGATGATCACTATGGAGATGTAAACATGTCAAACAGGAACTCCATGTGTGGTGACATTAATTATTGTGTTTTCAGTGGTGGTGCATATTTCTGTCTAGACTAATAGCACAGGAAGGATGTTTTACGCACTACTTCAATGCATTTAAAGCATAGTTTTAACAATCCTGTTGCCTCGTTTCTGATCAGCGCTTTCGTTCTCTTCCCAGGAGGAAACACGTTATGGATCCAGTCCCTTGGCTATGCTAACCGCAACCTGCAATAAATTTGGGAGCACCAGTCCAGTCCGAGACTCTGCAACACCTGGGAAAGCGGGAAGCACAGCACCAATTAGGAAAGCCTACAGCATGACCTCTGAACTCCAGAGTCCTAAAAATGGACGAGGTAACGATGGCGTCGCGGACACTTACAGCGGCTCCTTCAGCTCCGCCGGTGGTTTGCTAACGCCAACCGGAAGCCCTCCTCCGGCTCCTACGGGAGCGTACGGCTCCGAATACAACCCGTTCTCCACTTTCCAGACCTCGAGTGCCTCTCAGGACCCTTCGCTCTTGGGGACCAAAGCTACAGCGGACTGCCTTGCAAGTGTCAACACTTACTTAGACATGACGCATCCATATGGCTCATGGTACAAGAGCATCCATTCCGGGATCACGGGCTCACCTGCGAACGCCACTTCTTCTTGGTGGGACGTCCACACCAACTCAAACTGGCTTAGCGCTGGGCAACCTCAACCTGAAAGCCTCCAAGCGCCGTTGCAGCCGGTGGCTCCGCAAGCATCCCTAAATCCACAGATGCAAAGCTACACTCCCGATTTTACGCCTCTCAATCCAGCGCAGTACTCATCCGTAGGGTTGAGTTCGTCTTCACACTTGCTCCAGTCCTCGCAGCACATGATCCCGCAGGACATGTACAAACCCAAGCCTGTATCCACATCTGGAATCCTTGACAATCCAATGGGGATCAAACCAACTCGAGGTTCGGGCGGATACACCGGCGGCTCCTCCACTGGCAGGTCTTCATGCGATTGTCCGAATTGCCAGGAGCTTGAAAGGCTTGGAGCGTCCGCCGCGTCCCTACGCAAGAAACCCGTTCACAGCTGCCACATTCCCGGTTGCGGAAAAGTCTACGGAAAAGCTTCGCATCTAAAAGCTCATCTTCGCTGGCACACGGGCGAACGACCCTTCGTGTGCAACTGGTTGTTCTGTGGGAAACGCTTCACTCGCTCCGACGAACTCGAGCGCCACGTCCGCACACACACTCGCGAAAAGAAGTTCACGTGTGTCCTGTGCAACAAGCGCTTTACTCGTAGCGACCACCTTAGCAAACACCAGAAGACGCACACTGAAACTAGCATGCAAGGGAAAGGGCCGGAAGAAGAGGCCGAGACGAGAGGAACCGAGGAGCCGACGGATTCCGGTAAAGTGGATCCCGTCGCTGGGATGCAGGATCCTACCGTCGGTGGAGAGGAAAAGAGCAACACAGGGAATGGTGTGGACAACAGTAGCGGGCTTCTGGAGATATAAACGATAAGCGCTGGATGAAGACTCTGACGAGTGGAGCTACTGGTGCTAAGCTGCGTAAAAATGTGTGCAAAAAACACTACCGGACAAGTTTTGGATCGGTAAGATTTTTAAGGTTTTTTAAAGAAGTCTCTTCTGCTCACCAAGGCTGCGTTTATTTGATTAAAAATAAAAAAAAATTGTGAAAAATTTTTACAATGTAAATCATCAGTTTTCTATGTGAATATATAGTAAAGTGTAATTTATTCCTGTGATCAAAGCTGAATTTTCAGCACCATTACTCCAGTCTTCAGTGTCACATGATCCTTCAGAAATCACTCTAATATGATGATCCGATGCTCAAGAATCATTTCTCATTATTATCAATGTTGAAAACAGTTATTTACTTTTTTTTCAGGATTCTTTGATGAATTGAACGTTCAAAAGAACAGTATTTATCTGAAATAGAAAGCTTTTGTAACATTAAACTCTACCGTTTTTGGGTCAGTACGAATTTTTATTTAATTTTGGGGGGGAAATAAATCAAATAAATCAATACTTGAGTGAATTAAATTGATCAAAAGTGACAGTTAAGACATTTATAATGTAACAAAAGATTATATTTCAGATAAATGCTGTTCTTTTAAACTTTCAATTCATCAAAGAATCCTGAAAAAAAATTGGACACTGTTTCCAACACTGATGACAATCATAAATGTTTTTTGAGCATTGAATCATCATATTAGAGTGATTTCTGAAGGATCATGTGACACTGAAGACTGGAGTAATGATGCTGAAAATTCAGCTTTGATCACAGGAATAAATTACATTTGAAAATACATAAAATAGAAAACAGTTATTTTATATTGTCATAATATTTAACAATATTACTGTTTGTTTTTAATCAAATAATGCAGCCTTGGTGAGCAGAAGAGACTTCTTTTAAAAACATAAAAAATCACACCGATCCCAAACTTTTGACTGGTATAGTGTATAAATATATATTTTACCAACTGTTTTTTAGGAACTAGTTGAGTGTGCTCCACGGAGAGCGATGTATCATGAACACATTCTCTAGACTGGCGGGTTTTGAAAGAAAAACTTTTACACAAGAACTTCAGACACATGTTTGTCTGGACTGGAGTGAGGAGTATTTTCGAAGATTTTAACGATTGAATTAATTTGTTTTACCTTTCCTTCTTTTCGACAACTTTCAGAGGAGGCTGCAGCGTTCAGCAGACTGAGACATTCGGGCTTCCAATCGATGAACATTTCGTCCTTGTGATCGTTTTTTTATTTAATTAAAATTGATTTCTTTTTTTTTTCTTTTTTAATCCTGTGTCTTAAAACACTTTCTTGAGGACTCATTACCTTGATCTTCAGTTTAGGAGGCAATTTGGTGTACAGTGAACCGTATTCTTCTATGTCATTATTGGTCCTGTCGCTTATCATTGTTTAATTTAATTTCCTATTTACATCAAATCTAATTTATGTTTTAAGTTATGAATGTTGTGTTTCACTGGTTTTGCTGAATGGAGGGAAACCATGAAGCAAGTCATTTATGAATAAATTAAGTCTTCTCATTCATGTGATGGTTTTATTTATTTTTTATTTTGACAGATCAAGATTTGAAGTTCTTTTGATTTCTTCTGAGTCTGAATCTTTTACCCCAAAACAATTGAAATCTTAAGAAAGACATTTATATATAGGAAACATCATCTTTTAAGATCAGTGGAATAGATTTCGATGAATTGATTATAGATATAAGTCAAACTGACCATAAATCATTTAGTTAAGCTTTGAGGAAAAAAGCAGTAGAGCTTTACAACATCTGTAATTTTTTTATTATTATTATTTGTGTGAATTTCACAAAACATTTCAAGAACATCACCGTAAAATCAAAAGAAAGAAACCAAAATTAAGCTTCATTTTATAAAAATTTTTATAATTTAGGCACATTTATCATTTCTGTAATACAAATTGATATTATAAAGTCAATGGTAAAGTATTTATACATCATGGTCTCATTTATCTGTTAATTTACATTAAACATTTTAATATTAAAGTATTTTTACTGCAATAAAAAATGTGTTACAGTCATTAGAATCATCTCTGAGAATAATTAAATGAAAAACATCAAAAATCATTACAGTGATGATGAATTTGGGGTTCAAAATGCAAAACATTTTTGTATTTATTTTATTTTAGGTTCAAATACGGCTTGTTTTTGTGAGATTCAGTGCATCTGTTTTTAATATACTAAAAAAGACATCTAACCATCTGAAAGACGGCAGATATATACAGTACTGTTTGTGTAAAAATAATAATAATTGCAAGAAAACAACTTTATGTTCAGCCATGTCATGAGGTTTGGCTTGAAAACGCACTATAGTGTCACACCAGCATATTGAATCCAGAGACGCTGCATGTGGGATGCCATAAATCAAATGTATGAATGCTCAGAATAAGTCGACCACAAAGTGTGAGTAAAACCTTTTTTCTCCAACAATGAAGTGTCATTGCTTTGAATGTTTGGCCTGTGAGTAATGCTTTGCAGAGGGGAAAGAATATAAAAATGGATCTTTTCCTCATGTGCATATATTCCTGGTAATATTAGTTTATGTAACTTTCTCTGGGTTGCTTTGCTCTCTGCTCCTGCTCCTTCAGTTGTGCATCCTATGGCTCAACAAATGCTTTAATTAGTTTTTGCAGCACTAACAAAGCAGAGCTCTCAGTCAACACAAAGAGTCTCTCAGAAGTAAATTAAACTCCCCCGCTGTCTGCGAGAACCAATTACCCCCCATCTGCCCCACCACTGGACAATTACCCCCCATCTGCCCCACCACTGGACAATTACCCCCCATCTGCCCCACCACTGGACAATTACCCCCGCAGGACGGCCTAAGACACGAGGAGACTGACTGACCACTCGACTCACTCATGTCCTTATACACTGAGGGCTTTTATTTGTGCATTTATTTTATTTTTTACAGCATTTGAAATATCACATTTTTATTCTTTACAGATATATGCAATTCATTCAGCTCTCCAATAGTTTTATAAATCTTGTATTTTTATGAAATTCAAGATTAAATGTGAAAATCTCCCACTGATATTGTCAGAATGTTCAGCATTCGGAATCTAAAGTGACATGATGGCGTCAACACGTTGAAATTAGACTTCTTTCTGTTTATTTTTTTTTTTTTTTTTTTTTATAGTTTATTTTTAATGTGAGGAGTCACTGGACTGTCCACTTAAATAACTAAAGAGTTTCAGGAAGTGGTCTTTATGTGAGTTTTTTTTTATGTTTTTATTACAATATAATTCATAAAAGTGAAACAGCACTTGTAATTTCTCATTTTTATTCTTTAGAAATTCCTACAATTAATTCAGCTCAGCAATAGGTGTGCCTATATCTTTTTTTAAGATTTAAAGTTTTAAAATTTGCCACTTACATTGTTAGAACGTTGAGCATTCGGAATCTTAAATGACAGGACGGCGTCAACATGTTTGCACATGGAATTGCAATTAGATTTCTTTTTTTGTATTTTTATTTTTTATTTAGAGGAGAGACTCCTTCATTTGACTTTATTTTATTGCAGTACTCATGAGTTAGAACTTGAAATTTCTCTCTGTTTTTAAAATCTTTACAAATTACTTCAATTAATTCACCTCAGCCATAAGTATGCCTAATGTGTATTTATTTTTACCTTGAAGATTGAAGATTAAATTTGAAACATTTCTCGCTCACATTGTTAGAATGTTCTGCATTCATAAGTGACAGGATGGCGACAACATGTTTTATTTATTTAGTTTTTAAATGATGTAGTAAAGATTTTGGAATAGAGCAACGAACTTTTCCTGTGTCTGTCTAAATTACATTATGAGATGCAACTATGAAACGACGCAATAGCTGTGAATGGCGGAAGCATATCAGACACGGCCTACATTTATATGATCAAATGCATCCCTCTTCATATAGTGAGCTCTCTTCTCATCCGACTCCTCTTTTACTCGGGATGTATGTTTCTAATTTACTGGCTCTAATGAGCTGAGTTGAGGTCAGTTGGTATAAAGCGTCCCGGGGCCGGCTCTGTCATCAGGGCCTGACATGTTTACGGTGGTCTGAAGTGGGCTGGCGGTCTCGTCCGCAGCTTTAAACACACGGGCGGAGGGTTGGGTGGGGTGTGTGTCCGTGGGTGGGGGTGCAGGAGCTTTATATGGGGGGTACAG
Source organism: Rhinichthys klamathensis goyatoka (assembly GCF_029890125.1). Taxonomy (NCBI): domain Eukaryota; kingdom Metazoa; phylum Chordata; class Actinopteri; order Cypriniformes; family Leuciscidae; genus Rhinichthys; species Rhinichthys klamathensis. The sequence continues at coordinate 243,064 of NW_026606975.1, read as the reverse complement.
GAGGGTCCGTGGCTTCTGACTATTATTTTTGTACTTTTATACTCCCCTGTGGTGGCGGTAACCTTGTTTTATTTATATATCTTTATGTTGGAGGGAGAGAGAAAAAAGAAAGACGAGGATCTGCCTTGAGTGAAGCCATAAAAAGATAAATATACTCCGAGCCATGAGAGAAAGAGAGAGAAGCACAAACTCCTCCCGGTCACTGGCTAAAGATTTTTACCATTTCTTGAGCATGACTTGTTGTGAGTGCTTGCCAGGGCATTGCAATACAGTAACTAAGGTGTTCTGAGGGCTTTTTAAGGAGGTTTCTGGTCAAGCATTATAACAGTATTATGTTTGCATAATAGTATTATATTTATAGTGAATATTTCACCAAAAATACCAGTATTAACACCAACAAAATCTGGTTAAAAATTATACTTTTAACAGTGAAAGTAAACTGCATAAATTGTTTTTAACATTCTGTAAATTGTATAAACTTTTTTTTTTTTTAGAAACACTGAAGCTCAGACATTATGGCCCTATAGCAATGCTAAGACCATGAGTTCGATTCCCTGTGAAATTGTAGGCCTACGGAAAAAAATGTAGGCTATGCCATCAATGTACAAATTTCTTTGTATAAAAGCATCTGTCAAATGTGTTAATGCACACACTCTTAGAGGGTATTGAGAAACTGACATAACAATACATAAAAAAAATAATCTGTGCAACTGCATTTAACCATAAAAACACAATTTTTTTTTATAGAAATGATTTGTACACACATTCCACAACGCATGCATGTACCTAAATGAGAGAAACTCATAAGTTAACCTTTCCAACAACTTAAAAATCAATGTGGGTCAAAATGACCCGAGCAAAGTTTGGGTTTTGAAAACCCGGAAGCAGCGTTGTTGAAATGGCGGACATAATCGCGCCATTTTACCGTTTCAGCGCGTCAAAACAACAGAGCGGTTCACCGTCACACCACAAGCGATCAGATCCGTTTATGGTAATGATCCTTTGGAGCTATATCTATCATTTTTTTCATCTAGAGGCAAAAGACGTAAAGCGCCACGTGAAGAGCCGTAGATGACGCGGCTATTTAAACACAGTGAGAAAGCCCTAGCCTACTTTTGCTAAAACGCTGCAGAAAACGAAAATGCAGCAAATACAATTATTTTTATATGTCATACAGATGACTCCAACCGTTAAACTAAACCAGGTTTCTGACAAGTTATTTGGGTTTTTTTTCCCTCCACATTATTAATCAGCATATTAAGAGCATTTCATAATAAACAATGTTATAATTAAGTTATTTAGGGATGGCAAGGGTGTATGTTTTCACCCATGATGAGAGTTTTAATTATTCGATTATGTACGTTGTTAGTTTTTAATAGTTTATTACTTTCTTTGAGCAAAATATAAAATGGTTTATATTTTTCTTAACAGGTAAACCCTGTATATTTTACATGATGTCTAAATGTAATAATAATAAGAACAATAATAGCCTGATAAAACATTTCTCACTTTTTTATATCCAGTTTACTTTTTTTGTTAAATATTGGTAAAAACCACTGCTTTGCTCTCGGTGCCCAAGATTCACATCTTAATGATTATTTTGAGTGTTTAGGATGTTTTCTATTACGGCTTTCCCAATGGAAATGTGCAACTGTTCCAAAAAAAAGTATTATCTGGAGCTCTTTGGGAAGGAAATATAGAGACCAGAGCTCTTGGAACTTTAATTGAATACCTCTGCTCTAAAGTATGAGCAATGAATGACTTAGCAAACAGCACTAATTAAACAGAACGAAAGATTTTGTTTGCATGCATTTGCAGAAGAATTGATTAAAGCGGTGAGTGACAATGGCCTTTACACTAATCTACAATGGCCTTTATTTCCCGTCGGACGCCCTCGGGAGCGGGAGAGGCAGATTTCCACAGGAAAGGGTCACAGGTGTGCGCAGGTGAGCACTTCATTGTTTTAGTTCTGGTGAGGGGTGTGTGTGTGTGACGATGCCTCGGGCTCTGCTGCAAAACAAATGATGAAGGGGAAGAGGAGAGAAAACCTGGTAACCTAAAACAAGAATCCCAGGTCAGGGAGGGTCAGATGGAAAACTGATTAAGAAAAAGGAAAGAGAGTATTCAGTTTGGCAACACAAATGAAGATTGATCATCATTAGCTCATTTAAATTAACTGTGTTGGCAACGGCTGGTGAATAGAAGCACTTATCTGGGTCTTTCATGGCTGTCTTTACGGGCTCCAGTCTGTAACTGAGCTCGCTGCTGCCCTGAAACGTATCAAACGCACCACTAAATGGACCAATTCTGTTTATAGGAACTGTGGGCAGGCTGTGGCAGACTCCATGCCCCTGTAAAAAGATAATATGTTCCCTATTAAATGTCCCCTGGATGACAAATTGCTTCCAGAAAAAAAAAGAAATGGAAGTTAGGGAAATGAGCTGTGACATTTCAAAATAGACATCCACTCTTAATTCCTTAAGTTTATAATTCTGTTTTATACTTCCTTGTTGTTTTACACTCATCTATGTCCTCTGTTATTCACTTAATGAACATTTGACTTTCTTTTTCCTTTTATATTCTTATAGTGAAACTGTAAAACAAATATATATATTTGTTGAGTCAACTTAAAAAAACTTTGTCACCCCACTGTCTTAGCTTGACAACACATTTCTTGTTAATTTAACTTACCTTGAGAGTGGAGTTAACCTTTATAAAAATGTATAAAAGTAATGTATTTATATAAGTTGACTTGAGTATCATTACTTAGTAACTTTTGTTGTCAACAAGTAAAATCATGTCCAATGTTAAAATCATTGTTATTTAAACTTTATGAGTTGTTCAAACTTAAGCACATTGTATGGAAGCTTTTTTTCGGCACAGAAAAAAAGGTGATTGTGACTTTTTATCTCACAATTGCATCTCGCAGTTCTGACTTTTTATCTCAGAATTGCACGATATAAACTCACAATTGCGAGAAATAAACTCTGATTCTGACTTTTTTCTCTCGCGCAATTCGGACTTTATATCATGCAATTCTGAGATAAAAAGTCGGAATTGCAAGATGTAAACTCGCAATTGGGAGAAAAAATAGTCAGAGTTTATTTCTCGCAATTGTGAGTTTATATCACGCAATTCTCACTTTAAAACACACAATTGCCACTTTATATCACGCAATTCTGAGATAAAATGTCGCAATTTCAAGATTTAAACTCGCAATTGTGAGGTAAAAAGTCGCAATTTTAGTTTAACATTGAAATATTACGTTAAGATGTCAACATTTTTCGTCTGGTGTTAACTTAATGATTGAGACATTCTCATTTAATTCATTTCCACAATAAGCAATCTGCTATCAGACAGAGAAACATGAACTGAAAGTTAAGAAATGAGAATGTGCACATCAAATATAAAAGGTTGAACATGTTCTGATCTAAACACACACTCCAGACTGTTTTGTGAAGACGAAGCTATACGAAAACATAGTTAATTTTGTTGTTGGTTGCTATATTGGTATGATATTTTACAATTGCACAAGCAATCTTTGGATTTTCTGAAAGCGCATTAGAAGAAAACTGCATAAACAAATGTTCTGAGAAATTAAAATTTGATAGGAAAATAGCTTTAGAGAGAGCCTCAGTGGGCGAGAGAGAGAGAGCGAGCCTCAGAGTGGGCGAGAGAGAGAGAGAGAGAAATGGAAGGATGTTAAAGTGAGTGATTTGGGTTGGCAGGGTTCTGGTGGAGGAGTGTGGTGGTTCTGAAGTCCTCCAGAAAGAGGCGCCAGTGTGTCCGGCAGGGGCCCTGACCATGAGGCCACAACACCCCCCTAAACTCACCCGCTGGCACCGCATGCTTCTTTAATATCCAGCAGAAATTGAAATATCTTTGTGGGTTAACAACACACAAACTCACTCACACATACACACACAAGAGTGCGCCCTCCCTCATGCATATAACCTGATACACACATGCACACACTCAGACACAACTGTTTGGCATCATGCACGCTGTTGCGCGCACACACAAGCATGCATTTACGCGTGTTCACCACCAAAAATAAATATATAAACTGAAATCATCTCATTCTCTCATTTAAAGCCAAGAGTGGTTAGAGAGACATTTTAACATGATGTTACAGCACGTAATGGGAGTATGAAAAATGCTCAACGCTGCACAAAGCAGTTTGGCTTCTAATAGCAAGACTGACTTTAAACAACTGCAACGCTTGACCTAATGTGCCGCGTTACGCTGGTCGGAAGCCTTCCTCTTTGTGTTTATTTGAGTGTCGGTACTGCAAAAATATACTTTGCTTGTGAGGAGACCATCTTCATTCAGTCTGTTAAACGGTTCTAGTTCAACAAACAAAACATGAGGCGTAACGCATCACAGGGATGAAACACTGAGAACCTATTTGTAGTCTTCTATTTTATAGAGTAAGTTTAAATTACGCAAACATTTACAAAAAAGTGCCAAGAGTATAATAAAAACAAAACCAGGGTTTTCAACCAAGCATCCATCCATTGACCCCTGGAGGTCAGAGGTATAAAACTTTTTAATGTTCAGTTTTATAACATGTAAATGTAAAACACTATTTCCTGAAACTATGGCTGAGCGACATGATTTATCTTTTCTTTTCAGTGTCACTATTGTAAACTAAAACTAGAATCATTAATAAGACTTTTTTTTACTTGAAATAAAATAAACATAAACTGAAATAAAATAAATGATAAAAACAGAAACTCATTTTATAAACATTTCTCATTTTTGTTTAGTTTAACTTGAAGAACTAAAATAATGATTACTAATACTGAAACAAAACATTCATAAAACTACGGTAAGACGTGTAAAAAACTAAACACAACAAATTACTTGTGCTGTCAAATCGAATAATCGTGATTAATCGCATCTAACATAAAAGTTTGTAAAGATATGTATAGGCTATATACTGTGTATATATATATATATATATATATATATATACACACACACATATATATATATATACAAATACACCTATATTATGTTAGATGTGATTAATCACGATTAATCGATTTGACAGCACTACAAAATACTAGTAGTATTACATAGAAATTTGTAGCTAAATTTAATATGAAAATATAAAAAAAATTATATCAATGATAAATATTTCCATTCCACCCAGTCAAAAATGATGTTTTGTTTCCTCTTTAAGAAGATTTTGTCTCCTGCATGTCAAGACTCATGTGTGTTGTTGAGGGACGTGCTGAAATTAACACGAGGCTCGTCCTGCAGTTAGTGTGAGCCCATAATGACGCTGATCATTACAGATGAGAATTCCCTTAAACAGCCTGGGTTTGGATCCGGAATGATCCACTCCATCTCGAGAGCCACCAACCGCCACTGCCGCCAAAAATAACACGGCAGCGCCACTCCAGCCCGCGCCTCACCACAGAAGGGCCCGCCACAAGAGCCGGGATCAAAACACACACAAAAAAGGAAACACAGCATATTGGGGGAAGGAAAAAATTGTTCATATAACTTTACTCGACTTCTTATAAGATACACAGAATCTGCTGATGATTTTGGCTCCTGGTGAAGCCACAAAATCGAATCTACAGACGGGGCCAAGGCTGCAGAGAATGTGTGTGTGTGTGTGTGTGTGTGTGTGTGTTTTGAGCTCAATGGAGATTTGATGAAATAAATTGCCTGCAGTGGTGGTTCATAGTAAAGTCATTCAGCAATGGCAATTACATTAATATTTCAGACGGCAGTGAACAGCTCATCAAATGCTCAGATTAAAGCTTGATAAATGAGATGGTATGGCACTGTTAGTGAAGGAATCGTTTATACATGGATACAGGAGCTCATTGCAAAGAAATGTTATCATTCTAGCTAATGCACACATGCATGATTAAACCCTTTTACGTTAACTAACTCCCTTTAGACTAGTATTGGTAGACTGTTGTTGGTAATTGTTAGTAGAATAAGTTGACATGTACTTCAAAATAAAGTGTTAGCAGATATTAAGCAGACAGTCTACTAATACTCTAATGACTGCTAGTTGACATGTAGTTGCAAAGTTATTTATAGTTAGTGTTAGTGTCTATACTATGTTGAAATCAAGTGTTACCCACATTATAACTTCAAATGCGATTCAGTAGAGCTTACAAAATGATTGTAAAGAATTATGTTTAATTAAACGTTTAATTGTTTAATTAAGCAGGCAGATTTTTATTTCTATTTGAGCACCACATTGTAGTAAGATTAAATAATGGCCAACAATAAATGGTTTAGCAGTCATTTTCTATGAAGGCATAACTTCAAATGGGATTCAGTAGAGCTTACAAAATGATTGTAAAGGATTGTTTAATTAAACGTTTAATTATTTAATCAAGCATGGTTAGATTTGTATTTCTATTTGAGCACCACATTGTAGTAAGATTAAATAATGGCCAACAATAAATGGTTTAGCAGTCATTTTCTATGAAGGCAGATCATGATGAAACACAATGCTGCCCCACTGAGGAGACATGGGAGCTGCACATAAACAGAGAGAAACAGAGAACAAAAGAAACGACAAAAACTTTACTTTAAACCATAAATATCTAAAATATACAATAAAAAAATAGATTGTACATTTTCTGAAGAAAATCTGCAACCTCGTGCAAAAATAACATTATGCAAGTGTTTTGTTGTTGTGATTGGCTAAGATGTTGCTATATTCTGGCTGAAGCAGTTTTAGCGCGTTTCTAAACGGTGTTTGGAGTGTTCTGATTGGTTTTTAGCGTTGCTGTACGGTTGTTGGGGTGTTCTGATTGGTTTTTAGCGTTGCTGTGCAGTTGTTGGGGTTTTCTGATTGGCTTTTAGCGTTGCTATGAGGTTACTATGATGTTGTAGTCGCTCAGTGACTGGTTGTTGGGGTTGTTCACCTTTATCAAAGAGAATAGAAGAACGATATAATATACGTTCTTTGCCTTTATTAGACAAAAAAAAGTTTCTACAGTATGACGTGGTTATGATCGATCCATTTTCTAATATGTGAATGGGATTTTCCCACCATTTTATTTTGTATGTACGGCAAGGTAAAAGTTAAATAGGATACTTAGGCTCAGGGCAGGGGTGTTTAAATAATTAATTATGTGCATCGGCGCTTAGTAAACTTCATTAGGCTACTTACACATTACGTTTGGTTTAGCAAGAACTTTGCATCAACTAAATATAAAAAACATTGATTTAATAACATGGGACAAAAGAGAGTTTTGTAAACTGTGCAAAGCTGATGTTGATTTTTTGTCCATTTATGAGCAAATAATTGTTTCTCCTCTAGGTGGAGCCATAGATATGTATTTGGTAACCAGTTGGGTTTATATCAAAAGTTACAGAAAAAATAAATGTAAAATTCAATATTTCAGTTAATATATAAATTATATCATTTTGATTCATTTTAGGATCAAATGATATTGGTAATAAAGATAAATATCTCTTTGGTTGTTAGTAATGGATTTTTGTTTTGTTTCAAAATTGTGTAACATTAACATTAAAATTGCGATGTAAATGCATTTATGCCACTTCTGAGGAGCATTAATCAATCTGTGTAAATATAACTAATTGCCACTTTAGAAGCGCTTTGTACCACCTTGCCATTAGTTTAATTATTTATTAATACAATTATTGTATTGATTTGAATGTGGTTCAAAGGAGGATTTGTCTTTATGAGGTTTCCAGCACCTCCTGGAGGAATGCAGGAGTCAGCAAAGCTTTATAATATTGTCTATGCATATAATATAAAGGAACTACAGTGGGTACAGCAAAAATACATAAGGTTTAAGTAAATAAAAAATATTAAGGATGCGAGGGTGAATAAAAGAAAGAAACAATGTAAATGAATAGATAAACAAATAAATAAATGGGGATTCATATTATATAATATTAAATATGTTGTCGTTATAATTTTTCGCGCCATGGGAGGGATTGGCCTACATTTAAACATTGATTTAACCACAGCTATTAATCTCTTCGCTTTGACCTCCGATTGGCTGTGTTCCTCCGCGCTGAGACACGTGACTGGACAGTGAGTAGACCGCTGAGCGTCTGTCTGCCTGCGCGTGACGTGATGCACTACTTTCAGTCAACCGCCTAATTTATGTATTAAATCGTTTGGAAGATGGGGTTGCGATGTTAAAAGAGGAATAACAGCGAAACGTTTGCGCAGTTGCAGTGATGGTTTAATAACACGCGCTCTGTGGGATATAATCCGCGGTTTAAAGCTCGTGTTTGTGGTCAGCTCGCGCTTGTTTGATGGCGTGCTAGTTTATCTAGTCAGTGACTAAATAAATATTCGATATAGCTCTATCCCGAGGACATCACACACTAACAAACATGTGTTTGTACTACAGTGTCAGACAGAGTAAATCGGTGTAAACGCGACTGTATTGTGGAGATCAGGGCAGAATGGCACCGTGGTGGATCACGTTCATCGCTTTACTGTGGGGTGAGTCCAACCTGCTCATGTTTAATGTCCATTTGCTCCATATAATCCCAAATCAATCTTCCAATAACAATAAGATCATTATGGAAATTGCATCTTAACGCGCATTTTTGACATTCACCATGGGGGAATATTCATGGACTAATATTAATGTTCCACGTAGCAGCTAAATAATTGAGTACCCGAATCTGGTATTTCAGTGTAAGTACCATGGTAAATACAATGCTGTATACCGTGGTATTCCGTGAAGTACTTTAGAGTAGCGTGCAAATACCGCGGTATAATAATATGGTAATCATTCAGAACTATATTGAATGTTTTTTTGGCTATGTTTTATAATATGTAATACACATACATAAGTGTATCATATGGTACTACCATCTTTTTTTGTTTCTATTTACCTCTACTGTTTTTTTTACATGTAAATATTTGGAAGATACTTTTATTCAAGGTATATATTTTTATCAGTTCATGCATTTCCTGGGAATCAAACCCACAACTTTACATACATTTTTCGGTGTATGTAAATACATTTGTGTTATGGTCATTCACGACCATATATGAACTTTGGAATTACCATCTAATACATTGCTTTTTGTGTTCAGGCTGACCAGTGTCCAGTTTAATTTCAATACAAATATTCGAAAGACTTTGTACCGATTGGCGCTGAATTATCACAGGAGCTTAAAACAATGTTTTCTACAGTTCTGTGATCTCTTCATTTCCACTTAGCAGCATAATAATGACATCATAATGTATGGTATAAGCTGTGCAGGATTTCCACTGGCAGGCCTGCTGCTCCGGTTGCGCTTTAATTACTGTCTGATCCGCTTAAAGCTTCTGTTCTTTGGTCATCATTGGAGTGTGTGTGTGGTCACTTCCCATGAGTCACCGAAACTAGACTGACTTGCCAGAAGAGCCTGATGCAAGGCAAAAAAACCTTACAGAAATGACCATATAGTAAAAAAAAAAACACAGTTATAGTTATTGTCATAACATTAAACCAGAAATATATCTTTAAAAGAAATGATTCTGAAGCTTACTAAATTAAAATGCTCTTTTCTTTAAATAGTGTATACAAGTACAAGTTACTAATACTATTGCCATAGTAGTTGTAGTAACGTGACATGTCAAGCGCTGTCAGAGACTAATACTATGGAATTTTGGTATAAACTAGTTTACGGTAATTTTTTGTGAGGGGAAACCTGTCATCAACACCTGTCTTGTTTTGTCAGGTTGTGTTTAAACAGTACAGGTGACATTTATGTCAACACTCAACCGCATTACAATATAACACTAGTTTATCTGATCTTGTTTACATATCTGAGTGAGTCACACGGTGAGCTGATAAACTGTGGCAATAGTTTTGCATTGTATTCAGAAGTTTACCTTTTGCTACCTGCATGTAAAATCCAAAATCACATCTAAAATTCCCTTTTTATTTTATTAGTTAAAAGTAATGATTTCAAATAAACAAATTATTTTTGTAAAAAGATGAGTGAAGAAAAAAATGCTTTAGATGTAATTTAACAGTGTAAAGCTCGACATATAAAATGTAATCGTTAGAAAAATCTAAAACAAAAATGTATATTTTAAAATCTAAAATAAAGCAAAAATATGCAATGCTGCAAATGCTGATATTTATGTGGACAAAAAGTAAGAAGATGCTTGTAATGTAATTCACTGAGATCTTTATAACTTGCAAATAATATAAATAACATCAATATCTGTCTTAGTAAGATAATGCTTAGTTTATGATGAAAGCTCTGTAGTTTTAAAACATATAATGCAATACAATGATGATTGAGAGATGAACAATTCAACCTTTCTAAAAAGCCTGTATTTGATACTCATGATCTTTCTAAGTAATAACATGGATAATCAAAAGTCTCTTCCGTCCAATTAAAATATTAATAATATCAAAGTTATTCTTATGTTTGCTAGGTAAAATTCAGTAAAGATTTCAGATCGAAAGACACGTTAAGCACGAGCTGAAAGTGGATGTTTGTACAATTAAACTAAAAGACTTTTACTTGCTAAAACAGTCTAAACTGTCAATCAGAGACAGAAGGACTGGAGGAGATCGACAGGTTTATCAGATCATCTTGATCATTTAGAGGCTTTAGAAATTCATACATCAAAAGGTGAGACAGGAGGCTTTATAAGGATACGAGTTCAGTCTGGTTTAGTTCCTTTAGGTGTGTAAATATAACCTCAGGTCTGCATAGGAAAATGACTCAAAAGATGAGTTCAGTCGTGACATCAGAGGTTGTAAAACATGGGCGTAGTCTGGCAGAATTACTGTTCGTTATGTAGACCCTTTTATTCAGAGACGCATTACAACACACACACATGGAGGGCGTGGGAACTAAACAGAGCGGGCATGATTCGTGAATAAACATTACTAACTCCCGGGTCTGAATATGGGTCGATGAGAGTGCCGAGACCACGTTAGCTGATTATTAATGAGATGCAAAACTAAATCAGTGAATAATATATAGGGATGGGACGATTACCGGTTTCACGATAAACCACGATAAAATGTCCTGGCGGTTAGTATTATCGTTTAAAATTTAATTATCATAAAAACCGTGTTTGATTATCGTGATTTTGAACACTCGCGGTAAATCCTGTCCAGCCAGAATCAGTCTGACGCAAGCGCGAGCAGGCGCGCAGATGCAATGTTGTTTTTTTGCGCGAGAAGACATGGCGGAAGGCAGTGACAGCGCACGGGAGATTTTTCAGCCATCCAAGAGGACAAAATCGGAGGTATGGTCGTATTTTGGCTATTACAAGAGTCCCGAGGGCAATTTAATCGAGGATGGGCACCCTGTCTGCAAATCTTGCAAGAGGAAAGTCGCTGCAAAAGGGGGAAACACGTCAAATCTGCTAAGTCATCTAACGTTACGTGACAACCACTTAATCAGTTAATTTTTACCTTAATACCACAACTAACTTGGGCAAATAATTAGACAAAAAATTTATTGGAGATTAATTATTTCATTATCTCACTTGTAATTATTGCAAAGCTTCCGCGAAGAGAAAAGTTTTACAGCAAGTGGATTTGAGCCAAGACGAACGAACATATTCAAACTATTAAGGGTGACATTTAAGGGATAATGTATTGTATTCATTCATAGTAAACTTATTACAGTTTTATTTTTTACCACAGAAATAATTTCAGGGACATGAAATATTGAATTGTGATTAACTTAATGTTTTAAGTTATACATTTATAAATCCGGTTTATAAATCCATTATACAAGTTACAGTGTCCAAATCAATCGTAAAGTAAATGTGATCACTACAACAATATTGTAGTAGTATTAATACTAAATTACTCTGATTTAATTTTCAATACAATCAAAACTGAGACGCAAGACATACACATTTGAATGAAACCAGAGATTGCGTCCGCGGTGATCCGAGACATGGATGTGCGCTGTGTAGTGCGTTGCTATTTACAACAGTCATTATAAGTATGCCAGTAGTTTAGTCACCCTGACACAACCAACATATTTTGTTCATTTAATGTGTGTGTGTGTGCGTGCGTGTGTGTGTGTGTGTGTGTGTGTGTGAGAGAGAGAGAGAGAAAGTGATTTATTATTTATTAATAATAATAATAATATTCAGTCACACACATCCAGAAGTGTTATTATCATTATTAATGATAGGGTTAAATGACGGGTTCATTAAAACCTGCACTAGGAAAACTTATACCTCTCACTCTCAGGGCTCCATGTTAATGTTAATATAATGTTGATGCTTAAAAAAGTGCATATTACTGCTAATTGTATTTTTTGTTTGTTGATTTTCAAATGTTTTCAGGGTGAGCATCAGTTCTTTTTGAACATTTCCATCTCATTTTAACAAAACCGTGATAATATTGATAATCGTGATAACTTTGGTCACTATAATCGTGATATGAAATTTTCATACCGTCCCATCCCTAATAATATATCTGTATCACACAGTAGCATTTATTTTAATTCTCCTGAATCAGCAGGTATTTGACATCACTGTCATGCAGTGTTATTTTATTATTATTCAATACTATTATTTTAGTCAAGTCAAGTCAAGTCATCTTCATTTATATAGCGCTTTTAACAATGGATTGTTTCAAAGCAGCTTTACAGAGAAAAACATATAATTTAAGGTAACAGATTGTTTTGGCATTATAGCGGTTCTTGAATAATGTTACTTCCAGCTAAAGTTAACTTTGATTGATTCACCTCCGTCGAAATGATCAGACTTTAAATGCGAACCTGTGATTAACGCTGATGGCGTTCACATGCTCATTCAGAATTCTATAGTTATGTGCTTTTTAAAATATGTGCGCAGGTTTGTAATTCATACAACCCATGCCTAAACAAACTACTTTTCTTGCCTATAAATTTTGATACAGAATTTTGTTTTATTTTATCACTTCGGGGTACGCGAGCCGGAATTCACAACGCTTTATCTGTAGAGTGGGAAAGGGATCCTCTATAGGGAGAGGATAGTGGATACTTCAGCACTGCATTGTCATCGGGTCCAGGCAAAGCTCCCTCGTCAGATCTAGACACGGCCTGGATCCGGCAGGCTGCGGGAAAACCTCGGGATAAACAAAGACACTAATATTAGCGTAGATGCCATTCTTCTTATGATGTAGCGAGTACATCAAGATTTAAGGGAAGTGTTCCCAGTTCCGGCTGACCTAATCTATGCAGCCTAACATTGAATTTATAGAAGTCTATAATGTATTATGTGTATGCTAGGTCAAAGAGATGTGTTTTTAGTCTAGCTTTGAACTGACAGAGTGTGTCTGCTTCACGGACAATGGTAGGAAGACTGTTCCAAAGTTTTGGTGCTAAATAGGAAAAGGATCTCCCGCCTGCAGTCGATTTAGATATTCTAGGTATTATCAACTGGCCGGAATTTTGAGATCGCAATAGACGTGACGGACTATAATGCGTTAAGAGCTCGCTCAAGTACTGCGGAGCTAAACCATTTAGTGCTTTGTAGGTAGGCTAATCAACAATATTTTAAAATTTATACGATGTTTAATAGGGAGCCAATGCAGTGTTGACAGAACCGGGCTAATATGGTCATATTTCCTGGTTCTGGTAAGAACTCGAGCTGCGGCGTTTTGAACTAGCTGTAGTTTGTTTATTAAGCCTGCAGGGCAACCACCCAGTAGAGCATTACAATAATCTAGCCTTGAGGTCATGAACGCATGGACTAATTGTTCCGCATTTCCCAATGAGAGCATATGGCGTATTTTAGATATATTTTTAAGATGGAAAAATGCAGTTTTACAGATACTAGACACGTGGCTTTCAAAAGAAAGGTTGGTATTAGTTGGTAAAGGTTGGTAAAGTTTTAGTAACACTTTGTTTCGATGCCCCACAAACATTCTTCTAACTATAAGAAACTGCAACTAACAGTTATAGAGGATTATTAGACTGTTTGCTAACACTTTATTTTGATGCTCCACCAACAGATATTCTACTGACTATAAGTAACTTTGCAATTACATACTAGAGATCGACCGATAATCGGTTTTACCGATATTTGACCCGATATTTAAGGAAGGAAGTGAAATTGCAGAAATGACAGTAGCCTATTTAAAAAGTGTTAAATATAACAGTTTGTTCAGTTCAGTGCTGTTGTTATAATTGTCAAAAACAGAAATAAACCAGTAAATAGGCTAAATATCGGTTATCGGGCACATAAAAATGCAAATAATTGGTATCGGTTATAAAAAAAAATATATCGGTCGATCTCTGCTATACTTAGCCTACTAACCAGAGCTCTAACCTAACAGTCTACTAATAGTCTCATGCAGCTTTAAGTTAACGGTTATTTTATTTCAAGTAAAACTTTTTTTAATGGTTTTAGTTAATTATTATAACCCTGTTGTCATGGTGCCCCTCATTTAAGTGGGAATATTGTGCAGTGGGTCTGTCATGAACTGTTTGAACCTTTTCATAGTTCCTAGAACTATTGGCGGAAGTTCCCGGTTTTTGGCGTGTTCGCACCGCAGGAACTAGCAACGATTTTAGTTCTAGGAACTCCTTTTGGAGGAACTACTTTATCTCCTACTTCAGAGTCGGGTCTAAACCAGCACTATATGAACTACAGTGACGTTAGTGAACGCTGATTGGCCGAATGCACACGAAACACCAGCACCCGCCATTTAAAACAAAAAAGGCTGTGTAACACACAGATTATAGACTATATTTTTACTCCAGAAACTAACTCAACGAACATGTGAAACAGTGATAGAAGGACCTCTTCACCTTTACGCTGAGGAGAAAATCCAACGCGACTTTGAGGGGACCAAGAGAAACATGATTATCTATTTCTGCTCAGCAACACTGGACATCAACCACACGGCATACGCTAAAAACTTTTCATTACTGTCTACTTTCTATGTATAACAGTTCTATCTAATAATGTATTAGACAGGACTGTTAGACAGATCGTAAACTAATGAACACGGAGAATGCGAGCGCTGTCAGCTCAGGCGTTCTCCGCGCCGTCAAAATAAAAGTCCCAACAACAAGCGCGGGTTACGTCACTTCAGAGTTCGTACTGGCGGTGCGAATGCAACCAGGAAAATTTTGCAAGGGAACCATTAGTTCTCGGGGAACCCCCCTGGTGGCTACTTCCTATAACTAAGTTCATAAACTATTAGTGCTGCCGCGATTAGTCGACATAATCGACCATGCAAATTAGGAATGCGGGTCAATATATATATATATATATATATATTTTTTTTTTTAAATTAATTTTGTGCTATTATGCGCAGCTGAGTGAACAACACAGGTGCGTGTGTCGCATAAGGTGGCCTTCTGCTGCTTGCAAACGGACTCTTTTGAGGAGACTCTTTTCCAAATTTGTTGCCCTGATTCCACGCGCTAAGCGCGAATACGCTGCAGACTCGCTCTCGCTCGTATCCAAGGTAAATCATCAACACCATCATCCCTTACATGTGTTTTATTTAACTACATACATAATCAGCTAAAACGCGCACCCGAGTCCGTGTTGCTTTCACATTCACGCGAACCGTGGCACGGGTCCAGCATGCACGCAAGTGTAAACGCAAGCTGCATATCTGCGTGGCTACCTGCTTTCAGCGCGATTCATTATAAGGCAGAGCTAAGCGTAGTAGGCTAGTCCAGACTCTTTCAATTCAATTCCAATTTATTTGTATAGCGCTTTTCACAATACATATGTTTTATATATATATATATATATATATATATATTGTATAGCGCTTTTCACAATACATGTTTCAAAGCAGCTTTACCTAAAATGCATGCATTGCATCTACTTTAGCCTACAATTCAGAGTGATGTTATCAGTTATGCATTTCAGAAATGTACATATAAAAATGTACAGTAAGCTAATGTATTAATTTAAGGCAGAACAAAGAGCTAATTTAAGTAATGAATACATGTTTGTTAATAGAGGATTAGATTAGGACTCTGACTAATATGGTATAGCCTAATGGAAATGCAGATACTTATGCTTAGATTGTTAATACATAATGTTTTTCAACAGGTGACATTTTATATTTTGGCCCTTCAGTGGAGTTCGAAATAAAATGGACACAACGAAATGACAAACAATGTTTGTTTGTTTGTTTTAAATTAGTCGTTTAGATTAGTCGACTAATCGAAAAATTTGTCGAAAGATTAGTCGCTAGAAAATTAGTCGTTAGTGGCAGCACTAATAACTATCCGGTGCGAAAGCCCCTATTTACTGACCTCATTCGGAAAACAGCTTTGCATGCATTGATCCCAGTGGTGGTTAATATTCAAACTGTCCATGCCACACATATTTACTTCTTGTCTCTGTTTCTTTTGGTTGTGTGTTAGAGTTGCAGTGGTGTGTGTGCCGTGAGGTCACTCTTCCCGCCGGTCCGCTGTACCGGGTCGCCGGTTTCTCGCTGTCTCTGCCCTGCACAGTTTCGGGATATGAAGGCCCGCGGACGCAGGAGTTCGAGTGGTACCTGTACCGGGAGGATGCTGGGGGTCGGCAGATCGGTGTGGTGTCCACGCGAGACACTGGGTTTCCGTACGCGCCGTTCCAGGGTCGTGTGCAGGCGGGTGAGGTTCGGGTCGAGAGGGACTCGGGCGATAAAGCCAGACTGATAATCCAGAGGCTTCGTCCAGATGATCAGGGCCGTTACGAGTGTTACACTCCCAGCACTGACTCGCGCTTCCTGGGGAACTACAGTTCGTCAGTGGAAGTCAAAGGTAGGTGGTGTATCAGAAAACTATTTTATTTTTAGTTACTATTTTAGGATGCCTAATAACAGCTGGCAAGGGGACTGCCGATGAAAACTAGCCTGTGGCTAACTCGGGTACACTTACATTTGTTCTGAATGTTGATCAGTGTACATTGTCCCTTTTCAAAAAAACAAAAAAACAAAAAACAGATGGGTTGATGATGGGATTGTAACGATGCCCTCATGTAACGATGCCCTCATGTCACGATTCGATACTGAACTCACAATACGATATTTATTGCGATACTCCAAGACATGGTAAAAGGTTAACAAACAATATACTCTTGATTAAAATGCTAAATTTGGTGTTACATTGTGTGTGTAAATGAATAGGCTTGGACTTGGTGCTGGAAACCCAAAGCACAGGACAATAGAGACACCAGAATAACAATATCCATGATTCCGCCCCCAATCAGACCTCAGGAACCGCCCCAAATACCGCAATAACTAATCAGACCTCAGGAACCGCCCCCAGTCAGACCTCAGGAACCACCCCAAATACCGCAATAACCAATCAGACCTCAGGAACCGCCCCAAATACCAGACCTCAGGAACCGCCCCCAGTCAGACCTCAGGAACCGCCCCAAATACCGCAATAACTAATCAGACCTCAGGAACCGCCCCCAGTCAGACCTCAGGAACCACCCCAAATACCGCAATAACCAATCAGACCTCAGGAACCGCCCCAAATACCAGACCTCAGGAACCGCCCCAAATACCGCAATAACCAATCAACCTCAGGAACCGCCCCAAATACCGCAATAACCAATCAACCTCAGGAACCGCCCCAAATACCGCAATAACCAATCAGACCTCAGGAACCGCCCCAAATACCGCAATAACCAATCAGACCTCAGGAACCGCCCCAAATACCGCAATAACAATCAGACCTCAGGAACCGCCCCAAATACCGCAATAACCAATCAGACCTCAGGAACCGCCCCCAATCAGACCTCAGGAACCGCCCCAAATACCGCAGGAACCGCCCCAAATACCGCAATAACCAATCAGACCTCAGGAACCGCCCCCAATCAGACCTCAGGAACCGCCCCCAATCAGACCTCAGGAACCGCCCCAAATACCGCAGGAACCGCCCCAAATACCGCAATAACCAATCAGACCTCAGGAACCGCCCCCAATCAGACCTCAGAAACCGCCCCCAATCAGACCTCAGAAACCGCCCCCAATCAGACCTCAGGAACCGCCCCAAATACAGCAATAACCAATCAGACCTCAGGAACCGCCCCCAATCAGACCTCAGGAACCGCCCCAAATACTGCAATAACTAATCAGACCTCAGGAACCGCCCCCAGTCAGACCTCAGGAACCGCCCCAAATACTGCAATAACTAATCAGACCTCAGGAACCGCCCCCAATCAGACCTCAGGAACCGCCCCAAATACAGCAATAACCAATCAGACCTCAGGAACCGCCCAGGAACCGCCCAATAACCAATCAGACCTCAGGAACCGCCCCAAATACAGCAATAACCAATCAGAAAAAAAGAGAAATATATTTTTTAAAGTCAGGGCTATCATCATTTTCATGATCGATCGTCGCTGTCACGAACAAGTACTCGATCACTCTTGCCCATCCCTAAAACCGGTCTTTTAATTTGTACTGATATTACACAATTTTACTGTATTTTTGATCAAATAAATGTAGCCTTGGTGAGCAGAAGAGACTAGGGATGGGCATTTTTCAAAAATATTGTATTTGAATTAGGGATGGGACGGTATGAAAATTTCATATCACGATTATAGTGACCAAAGTTATCACGATTATCAATATTATCACGGTTTTGTTAAAATGAGATGGAAATGTTCAAAAAGAACTGATGCTCACCCTGAAAACATTTGAAAATCAACAAACAAAAAATACAATTAGCAGTAATATGCACTTTTTTAAGCATCAACATTATATTAACATTAACATGGAGCCCTGAGAGTGAGAGGTATAAGTTTTCCTAGTGCAGGTTTTAATGAACCCGTCATTTAACCCTATCATTAATAATGATAATAACACTTCTGGATGTGTGTGACTGAATATTATTATTATTATTAATAAATAATAAATCACTTTCTCTCTCTCTCTCTCACACACACACACACACACACACACACGCACGCACACACACACACATTAAATGAACAAAATATGTTGGTTGTGTCAGGGTGACTAAACTACTGGCATACTTATAATGACTGTTGTAAATAGCAACGCACTACACAGCGCACATCCATGTCTCGGATCACCGCGGACGCAATCTCTGGTTTCATTCAAATGTGTATGTCTTGCGTCTCAGTTTTGATTGTATTGAAAATTAAATCAGAGTAATTTAGTATTAATACTACTACAATATTGTTGTAGTGATCACATTTACTTTACGATTGATTTGGACACTGTAACTTGTATAATGGATTTATAAACCGGATTTATAAATGTATAACTTAAAACATTAAGTTAATCACAATTCAATATTTCATGTCCCTGAAATTATTTCTGTGGTAAAAAATAAAACTGTAATAAGTTTACTATGAATGAATACAATACATTATCCCTTAAATGTCACCCTTAATAGTTTGAATATGTTCGTTCGTCTTGGCTCAAATCCACTTGCTGTAAAACTTTTCTCTTCGCGGAAGCTTTGCAATAATTACAAGTGAGATAATGAAATAATTAATCTCCAATAAATTTTTTGTCTAATTATTTGCCCAAGTTAGTTGTGGTATTAAGGTAAAAATTAACTGATTAAGTGGTTGTCACGTAACGTTAGATGACTTAGCAGATTTGACGTGTTTCCCCCTTTTGCAGCGACTTTCCTCTTGCAAGATTTGCAGACAGGGTGCCCATCCTCGATTAAATTGCCCTCGGGACTCTTGTAATAGCCAAAATACGACCATACCTCCGATTTTGTCCTCTTGGATGGCTGAAAAATCTCCCGTGCGCTGTCACTGCCTTCCGCCATGTCTTCTCGCGCAAAAAAACAACATTGCATCTGCGCGCCTGCTCGCGCTTGCGTCAGACTGATTCTGGCTGGACAGGATTTACCGCGAGTGTTCAAAATCACGATAATCAAACACGGTTTTTATGATAATTAAATTTTAAACGATAATACTAACCGCCAGGACATTTTATCGTGGTTTATCGTGAAACCGGTAATCGTCCCATCCCTAATTTGAATATTGGGGTTCATAAAAATCGAATATTCGTTTTTTGAAATGTCGTTTAACAAGAAATACGTTAAGTTTAAGTTTTTTTTAACGTTTTTGTCACCATTTCTGAACAAGCTTACATTAGGCAATATACACAACAAGCTTACTATATATCTTAAGGTTTTCTTTTCTTTGAAAACATTAAACAATATATGTAAACCAAAAATATAAAGAACAAAAGCATTTACGCTCAAGCATGCTCCACAGCGCCACCCAGTGGATTTAATTATAACTGCCTTTTTTTTTTTTCAAATAATAATTACAGATCGAATATTCGAATAAAATTTGAATTTGCACATCCCTAGACTCTTTCAAAAAAATATTTGTTTCCAAACTTTTGACAGGTACTGTATATTAAACATGAAATGTGTTTATACATATTAAGAAATATGTTTCTTATTTCTGCAGTCATTCCAGATACGCTGCTGATAACACACTCGCGGATTCTGAGCGGCCAGCCTGTAACCGAAGGCA
Source organism: Rhinichthys klamathensis goyatoka (assembly GCF_029890125.1). Classification (NCBI taxonomy): domain Eukaryota; kingdom Metazoa; phylum Chordata; class Actinopteri; order Cypriniformes; family Leuciscidae; genus Rhinichthys; species Rhinichthys klamathensis. Next base: position 222,633 of record NW_026606975.1, on the reverse strand, counting down.
CGGAGCTTCAGCTCACATGCGCAGCGTCAGTCCAGTCGGATCAGCACACTCATGTTTCCGTCACGTTCGGCGTGCGAAGCAGCGGGGGGGCGGAGTCTCAGGGTCACAACCTGAGGGAAATAATCGCCATCGACCGCGAGCTGCGCGTCACTCCGGGCCACAGCGGCGGATACGGGAAGAGATACAGAGATGGAGAGATCGCTCTGGAAAAGCGTAAAGGGGACGGAGCCAGGGATCTGTACGTGATGAAGATGAGCGCTCTCGCCCCGGAGGATTCTGGGTCGTATTTCTGCGAGGCTGTGCAGTGGATCAGAGATCCGGATGGCAAATGGGAACGCATCGCGCAGAGGACCATGGAGCTCGGGAATCTCACCGTTCAACCACTTGGTTAGTAGCAACCTCTCTTATTTAAGCTATTCGTTTACGTAAAACTTCTTAAAGTCCCCCTGGAGTCAATGATTTTATCTCTTAAAACTCATCTTTAATCACCAAAATTACATATTTAATTTTTTTTCCTTAAAAATAAAATCTTCATGGCTTAAAATATCTTGAATGTAACTCGACGACACCCTCGCCTCATTTAGTATACGCGGTTCTATGAATATGCAAATGAGCCCCGCCTCCACTCACTCAGCTCAGAGATCCACTGGTTGACGATCACACGTTGATCTGATTGGTTACAAGGTCGTTTGTGACGTCAGAAACACCAGCGATTTCAAACCGTGTTTTTGAGACTGTCTTTGGTTCACTGCAGTTTTAAGGAGGAAATACTCAGCAATGCTGTCGACTTATGAACTTACACATGGTTTGTCTTAAAGCGTATTACATACACACATAAACAACATTAAACGCTGGATTTTCAAGCTTTAAAGGCCTTAAAGACCCAAAAGAAATGGTTTTCTTGGACGTATTTCCTATTGAAACAGGAATCTGAGGCTGGTCATATTGAAGAATGGTGAAATAATTGCGTTCTTCCAACATGTTCTGTGAGCGATTGCTCATTAAAAGACTTGCCATTTAATGTAGGTTAATATAATAAATGTAGTTTTGTTAAATGAAAGTACAACTAAAGATTTAAAGGAGTCATAACCTGTAATTTTCACTTTTCCACGAGAATCAATGTATGTTATGATTGCCTAACGATTATACATTGGCCGGGAAGCCGATATTCAAAAGTGAAGCGTTTGTTTACCCCAGGGTTCGTAAACCAGCCCACGTGCACGCGCACTCAAATACGAGATTTTAATTTCTCCCCCGACTTGACGTCAAGACGGGGCAGGGTATACCATATATGGACACCGCAGAGGAGGCCCGCCCTGCCCCTCTCCCACTCATATTCAGTCAAGAAAGATGCAGAAATGTAGTGCACACGTGAGTTGCTCTGTGGTTGACTGCCAGAATCAACATTCAAATGTGTTTTCTCTACCAAAAACGGACCAAACTACTAGGGACCAGTGGATGAAATTCATTTTTAATGACGCTGTTCCAACAACCCTATCAACTGGCTCAACGTTAGGTGTCTGCGCTAAACATTTTACACAGGAATCCTTTACAAATTTGAGGCAATATCAGGCGAAGTTGGCCTCGAAGCTACGTTTGGAAAAAGGTGCCATTCCAACAATGAGGGACTTGCCTGAAATTGAAACGGTAAGACTGTGTTTTTATTACTCTACTGTGTGTAACAAACAGCAGCTAACTACTAATGCGGCTATTGTATGTAACGTTAGCTTCGAGGTAAACACGGGGAATGGACTCTACGAATGCTAGCCACATCTTTCCACTTGATGTAGACGTCCTTCCATTGACTCTATATCTTCCGTTTCCAGCTCTGGTTCAGAGTCTGGCTCAAACATATATGGTTGAATTCCGTAGGTCGCGGCCAGGTCGGGTTCATTCACAACTTGCGCCATGATGTCATTTTGGAATGATATGCTGAAGTTACCTGCGGTGTCACGCCCCATCCTTCCTGCCACCAATCAACGCGCCCCTCATTTGCATTATTAAAATGACCGTCCACGACAGCCAAAATATCGCATCAGATCTCGCGAGACAATAATGCATTCAGAAATAAGGGTCAGAGGAGCTCTGTGTTTATTTTTTTTCCACTTTTCTTTTTTAGAAGGGCCTGAAAGACTATAATAGAGCGTGGGTATCCAAGGTAATACTAGGTTATGACTCCTTTAAAGTTAAAGAATCTTCCATGTAATCACAATGGCTTAATTAAATCTGCCATGCATTGCTTTCATGTTAATGAACAGCTGTTTATATTGATTGAGAGGCGTTTTAAAGTTTACTGTGTGTGTGTGTGTGTGTGTGTGTGTGTGTGTGTGTGTGTGTGTGTGTGTGTGTGTGTGTGTGTGTGTGTGTGTGTGTGTGTGTGTGTGTGTGTGTGTGTGTGTGTGTGTGTGTGTGTGTGTGTGTGTGTGTGTGTGTGTGTGTGTGTGTGTGTGTGTGTGTGTGTGTGTGTGTGTGTGTGTGTGTGTGTGTGTGTGTGTGTGTGATTGATCGAGACGCTGTCGGATACGAAGCATCTGCTGGCTTTGGCACGGGGTCTGCTCTCGCTCATCTTAAAGTGTAAACATCTCACGAGTGCACAAGCTGCTTTGGGTGTTGCTTACTGTAGCAACTTGATCACAGAAAATCTCTTGGGTTTATTTTCTGTGTTTTGGATGCGTGTCAAACTTTTGGATATGTGCAGTGTAAATGCATTTAATGATTTAATCTCCTATAAAAAAACGTTGACATCCTTGGAAACTAAATTAGGGTGCAGCATTAATGTTTATTAAACTTATACGTAAATAATAAGAAGTGTTGGTTAGTAGGACTGGAAATTGACCAAGCGGCAACCTTCCCTTCTCTCTCTTGAATCCAACACTGAAGTGACTTAAACTGCAGTTCATCGTCTGGCCACTAGAGACCGGCTCCAAAAGAGAGTCAGCTTAGAAGCAAATCTCCTAGAAGTGGTTAGGGATGCAACGATTACAGATTTTGTAAGTACGATTATTGTCTGAGAAATAATCACGATTTAACGATTATCACGATTATTATGCATCAATTAATGAACACAACACTACTAATGTATAATATCACATGAACACTCAGCACTAGATTTTAATGTGTTATTTATTGCTGCCACAACACAGTACAAAATTATCAAATGACAAACAATAATCAATCTCTTCCTTTGGAATTAAAGAGAAGTGCTTTGTACACATCCAGCATTTTCTTTTAAAAATAACAAATTAAGTCAAAGGCTGCAGGGCTCTTTGATTGAAATAGATCACAAAATTATTAAGTGTTTAGTTTGTTCTAAATTTATTTTCAACCTGAGGTAGAAAACTTGAAAACATGAAAACAATATCTTGTTGGTATTTGACATAAAACATAAATAATACTAATAAATCCCAATGAGAATAAGAATAAACAAAGTATTTGGCTCTATTGAATTAAATGCAAGCTAAATATTAGGCCTATGTATTTCTTTTAAAAGAAAACAAATATAGGCCAAATGTTATCCACCAAAATTATTGTACTTATTTTAATACTCTTTTTTTAATTATTAATCCAAATTTTACATGTGCCTTTAGAAAATCATCTAGCCTATTATAATCTCATTATTTTGGTTTGTTTGTTTGAAGTTTGAGTAAAAATGATAGAAAGAAACTGAGAACATCTCTCATGCAGTGTTATTAATAACTGAAATGCAGTTAATTGGTAGTCCTAGAAGTCTACACGGCCCTGATCTTATGTTAGTGTTTTACACCGGGCATATTACAACTACAAAGCCTAACATTTACTCAACACAGACAGGAGAAAGCAATAGGATATTAAGTTAAATGTTCACTGACTGAAACTCTTGAGAGCACGTCACATTCGGTTTTCCACAGACTTGCGTAACCAAAACATTCCGCTGGTTTTTTCTTGTTGTTTTTTTTACGTTGCACTGAAAGCTGAAAGTTGCACGCCGCGTTCTCCTTTTTCCCTAGCGCTAGGGCGGTTGCGCTCCGGAGGCGTTTGTCGTTGCTCTGTTGGTTCATGTCACTTGACCCACGGTGCGCTTGCGGCATTCTGAAAAGTTGAGATGTTTTTATCTCGATGCAGCGCGGACGCGCTTGGAAAAAACGAGCGTGTCGCTTCCATTATGAGCGCGCATACATTTGAAATGAACTTGAGCGCGCAAAAGACGCGATCTGTGAACAGGCCCTTAAGGCGTTTTTTCGGTGGAAATAGAGCGTCGCTGCTTAGTCCCTCTGCCATAGTGGTTGACGAGCACGGCACTTTAAGCTGGTGCACCGCTGGTGTAACTTTGTTTTCATTTTGTGTTAGGTGCAAAAGTTCCATACTTTGCAGAACACTCGGTGTAGCATAGTCTTTACGATTAATTAACCGTGACGTTTTAAAGCGCGGTTAATTGTGAAATCCGGTAATCGCTGCATCCCTAGAAGTGGTAAATGCCTCACTTCTTTCTGGGAGTTTTCCAAACTCCCTGAAAACTGCAGTTGTCAAGCCCCTCCTGAAAAAGAGCAATCTGGATAAGACCATCTTAAGCAATTATAGACCGAACTCAAATCTTCCTTTCATAGGCAAGATCATTGAAAAAGTTGTCTTCAATCAGCTGAACAAATTCCTAAGCTTGAATGGATACTTTGACAATTTTCAATCTGGTTTCCGATCGCATCACAGCACAGAGCTCATAAAGATAATAAACGATATTCGCTTAAATACTGATTCAGGCAAATTATCAGTGCTGGTACTACTCGACCTAAGTGCTGCATTTGACACTGTCGATCACGACATACTTCTTGACAGGCTGGAAAACTGGGTGGGGCTTTCTGGGATAGTCCTAAAATGGTTCAGGTCATACTTAGAAGGGAGAGGTTATTATGTGAGTATAGGAGACCATAAGTCTGAGTGGACACCCATGACATGCGGAGTCCCTCAAGGCTCAATTCTTGCGCCACTCCTATTCAACCTATATATGCTCCCAATGAGCCAAATAATGAGAAAGAACCGAATCTCTTACCAGCTATGCAGACGACACACAGATCTACTTAGCCCTATCGCCTAACGACTACAGCCCCATTGACTCCCTGTGCCAATGCATTGATGAAGTCAACGGTTGGATGTGCCAAAACTTTCTTCAGTTAAACAAAGACAAAACTGAAGTCATTGCGTTTGGAAACAAAGATGAAGTTCTCAAGGTGAATGCATACCTTGACGCTAGGGGTCTAACAACTAAAAATCAAGTCAGGAATCTTGGTGTTGGTGTGTCTCTAGAGTCAGACCTTAGTTTCAGTAGTCATGTCAAAGCCATAACTAAATCAGCATACTATCATTTGAAAAATATTGCAAGAATTAGATGCTTTGTTTCCAGTCAAGACTTAGAGAAACTTGTGCATGCTTTCATCACCAGCAGGGTGGATTATTGTAATGGACTCCTCACTGGCCTTCCAAAAAAGACCATAAGACAGTTGCAGCTCATACAGAACGCTGCTGCCAGGATTCTGAGCAGAACCAGAAAATATGAACATATCACACCAGTCCTCAGGTCTTTACACTGGCTCCCAGTTACATTTAGGATTGATTTTAAAGTATTATTACTGGTATATAAATCATTCAATGGGCTAGGACCTCAATATATTGCAGATATGCTCACTGAATATAAACCCAACAGATCACTCAGATCATTAGGATCACATCAGCTAGAAATACCAAGGGTTCACTCTAAGCATGGAGAGTCTGCTTTTAGCTACTATGCCAGCCGCAGCTGGAACCAGCTTCCAGAGGAGATCAGATGTGCTCCTACAGTCACATTCAAATCCAGACTCAAAACACATCTGTTTAGCTGTGCATTTACTGAATGAGCACTGTGCCAATGTTCGTCCGACTGTTTTTACTGTACTTTATTTTATTTTTTATTCTAAACTGTTTTAATTATTTCCTCCTATGTAAAGCACTTTGAATTACCATTGTGTATGAAATGTGCTATATAAATAAACTTGCCTTGCCTATATATAACTCTAAAATAAATTATATTAAAGTAACACCAGGTAACTTTTCAACCTTCATAATATACTTCCACGTCTCTTGTGATGGTACATCGACTTACAATAGGTTGACTGACACGTCTGCCATAGCCTGACGGGGTCTGTAGCGTTTTTAATCGTACTTGTAAACTTCGGGTTTCGGGTAGTAACCGGCGAACAAAGAGAACTACAAAATTCGACCGCTTTACGGCATATACGTCACTTCCACCACCACCCCCACTTCATTAAAATCGGACGTGCGAGCCAAATGTTATAGTCATGGCCGAAGCAGCACAGAAAAACAAGAAAGCAAAGGTTTTATCGGAGCAAAGCAAAAAGAGAAAGTGATCACGTTAAAGGCAGAACGAGGATCAACATTAGGCCAGCATTTTCTCGCTGGCGTGAGCTGAAGGAGGAGGAGAGGTGTCCGACCGATGCGGACTTGGCAAAAAAGATCAAAAATCAAATGAAAGCCTATGTCTAAATGGCGTGCACAAGTTTGGTAGGGTCTACATTCTTGCAAGTAAATATATAAGATGTACAAAATCATATTTTAGGATACCTAACATGTCTGTGATATTTGTTTATTTGTCTTGCCTCAAGCTATAATGCAAATCGATTTGTAAAATTTGCAAATTCATTTATGGTAGCTTGATATTATAATATTGACGATATATGGTTATTATCTACCACTCAAACATTGCATTAGAGTATCATATAGATCCAGTAAAACGGTAACCAATAAACTAGGCTACTATAATGACGCTGGCTTGTAAACGTGATCATCCCGATCATTTGTCGTTAGAAAAAAAAATAAAACCCATGAAATTATATTCATATGACATGCTGAAATATATGCCTCTGTACCTGGGATGAAGACATTTCAGACAAGACGCAAGCAGAACACCTGCATGTGACCTCCTCCTACAGTGTTCAGGGCTATCATGGTTTTCTACAATTGCACGTGCATGTAGGATGACAGAGTTTACGACAGTAGTAGAGGTCTAGAGGACAATACTGTTTCCCAACTGTAGGGGGACCCCACCCCGAGAGCAAAAGTTCCCTGGTGTTACTTTAAGCCTTAAATTCTGCATAATTAAGGGCGTGGCCACTTGAGTGATAGGTGGATTGCCGCTGACTACTAGCCATTTGTCTGCTCTCTGTTAGCGTCACCTCAGCTAATTCGCCTCGCTGCACATTTTAGGACAATTCTAAGGGCCCACACACTTTTGGGGCCCCCAGAGATTGATTTTGTTAATGCGATGGGGGCCCAACCTCATATTCTTTCATAGGACCCAACATTTCTAGCGGCGCCCCAATCGAGTGACGCGCTGCCGAGATGGCGACGGCCGGCTCCGCCCACTTTGGGCTTCAAAAAGGCTCTTCAAAAACATTCACGTCACAGACACTACGTCCATATTTTTTTACAGTCTATAATTTTACTGTATCAATCTCATCAAAGTTGACAGTCTTCTCGACATGAACAACACAAACCAAACTCTTCCAGTCTCAGATACAACTACAGTGTTTGAGGGCGGGGTTAAGGAGATGCTGTTCAGCCAATCAAGACCAGAGGCTGGCATTATACAAATGTGAGAGTGTGAGGGTGCTGCTGCTGTTGTTGTTGATGTGAATTTAACCAATTTGCCAAGCTATAATAAATGATCTGGGGGGTATTTTGAGCTGAAATTTCACAGACACATTCTGGGGACACCATAGATTTATATTACATCTTGTGGAAAGGGGCATAATATGTCACCTTGAGTTAAGAACCAGTGGTGGAATGTAACGAAGTACAAACACTTCGTTACTTTACTTAAGAACATTTTTCACGTATCTTTACTTTACTTAAGTAGAATCAATAGTGCATACTTATTACTTTTACTTCGTTACATTTTGCAGCAATTATTACACTTTCTACTCCACTACATTTCTACAATGTTCTGTTACATTTTCGTTACATTTTCTGATCAGTTTTCCCCTGCCAAAACGTCATCCTGACCGTCCGTTCATCGCACGTTTCTGTCTCACCAGTGAAGTTTGGTTGCCATATCAACCCGGTCACACTAAATGCGTCTCTATAGCACGCAGTGTGTTTATCGTGCAATTTATATGCGAAAATTTGTTTAATGTGCATAGGATACGCATGGGTAGGTTAGGGTAGATTTAGTAGTGGTGTGGGGTGCGTGTGTATTCTACGTTTGGTTAGGATTAGTATGGCAAGCCAAGAGGTTCAGAATTACGCCATAAATTAATCGCGTTTACAGCCAGACCCCGTCACATTAAGCTTGATGTGATGTATATTGCCTAATTGCAAGCTTGTTCAGAAATGGTGACAGAAACTTAAAAAATAACGGCTTTCCCATCATTATTGAACATCATAATATAGGAGTATTAGGTTGAATGAGTTAGGAGGATTAACTGTTTTATTAATCATTAGAATATAGACATTAAGAGAATAAATTGTTATCCAAGTACTTTTACTTTTAATACTTAAAGTACATTTAAAATCAGGTTCTTTTTACTTAAGTAGGGTTGTCATTGTGATACTTCTACTTTCACTAAAGTAAATATGTCTCTGGTTATATGAACTTTTACTTAAGTACTGAGATTCAGTACTTCCTCCACCACTGTTAAGAACACACATGTATACGGGCTAGTGTGCGAGTGCTGCTGTGAATTGAATAACCAGCTTGTGTGATTGTGTTTCCCTGTTTAGTGGACACTCTGAGCGTTCGCTCGGTTCCAGACGGTGACGTCTCTCTGCAGCTCGGCGCTCCTCTCAGCCTCACCTGTCAGGTAGGCTTGCTACGATAGTCGGTGTTGAAGGTGTAACCAGTGTTCAGAAGCAAATGTAAAGCGAAATGTAAAAGCGCTTATTTAAGCGAATTTGCCATTGTGTACTGTTTTGGTGTTGTGTTTTTCATTAAGAATAATAGGCTAATGAACTCACCATTCAAGCAATCCGCCCCTGAATTGGTGCTAATTTAAAAACGAAACTAAAATGCGCACGGGCGTTCATATGGTGCGTGTCCACAGGTACAGAGCGAGCGTTTTCAGTTCATTCCTATGGTAGTAATTAATAGAAAACGCTCGCCCTGCTCCGCACCATTATGAATACCCGTGCGGACATGCGCATTTTAATTTCGCTTTCGAAATTAGCGATTTAACCCTCTGGTGAAAAATTTAGGGTTGGGTATCGTTTGAATTTGAACGATTCCAATTCCTTGTTTTGATTCCGGTTCCTAACGATTCTCGATTCCGATTCTTTTAAGAGGCGGGGTCAAAAAAGTTAAGGATATTTTAAATGAGCTAGCTAACCAACAGTCTTTCTGAAGGACATAGTCTGACCTTCTCCATCAATTTTAATTCTATGAACTTTTAACTTTTTATGAACTTTACTATGAATTTCTCACAGGGCTGTTTTCAACTACAATATAAATATCAAATCAATGAACTTGAATATAAATATTATAAATTATGAATATATTTTAACAGGGGTACACTTTCCTCAAGAGAGCTTTATTTTTGAAAACCTCATGAAAACACATTTACACATGAGTGTATGATGCTGCAGATACTTGAACATGTTACCGTGCTCCCACTGAAGGGCTAACCTAGGGCTGTCAAAATTTCTCAAAAATGACGTTCGAATATTCCCTCTAAAGAAACCACATATATTCGAACTATTCGAACATCTGGTTGCGCATTTTGTCAATGACGCGCATTACGTCAATAACAGGACAAATTAATACAAAGAGACATAACTACTTGTATAGGTAGTTTAAGTTTAAACATATTTGACAACGTATTAACTTACACAAAAACAAGTAAATCAACTAATGGCCAAGAACGCAGACCTCACTCTCGCTCAACCGCAGGCTCTCTCTCTCGCCCTCACGCTCTCTGCGCATAACGGTTTAAATGAACAACAATAAACAAATGTTGAGTGCTGGATCAAGAGTTTTGTGCAAGCAATTTAAGGTCACGACTCTTGTCCTAAATATAGCAGGCTTCATTCAGTGATTGAAACAAATATTATTAACATTAATTGAAGTTTTACAGTAAATATAACCGACATTGAACGCTCCGAGCAAGCTGTGGTAAACTGCTGCTATAATGGCTATTTTTTCGGGGGCGTCGGGCCACGCCCCCTTGGCGGGCTCTGACGTGTATGATGTAATGCTAGCTCATTGGCGCACACGTTGGAGGCGCCCCCACCATTGGATGTGCAGTTGCCGCAGCACAGCCAATGAGTGAGCCAGACACTCACAGTGCTAGCTGTGCAGCTGGAAAATGCGTTTTGCCACTCGCAAAGCAGACAGCCGCGCTTCTGCTACCGCGGGCGTGTCCGGTCGGCGGATTGTGAATCGAAACTAGGAATCGAAATTTAAACTTTTGAACGATTCCGGGAAAATCGAAAAGCTAGTCCCGGTTCCAATCGATACTCGATACCCAAGCCTAACGAGATTTGGTAAAGGTTTTGGCACTTGCCGTATAAACACACAAAACTAAATCATGGACATGATACAAACCGGTTAAATGGTCCTTAATAAAATAGTCACACTTGTACTCTTCGTGGTCAACAATGAGCGCATAGGAAATGAATGGGAGACTAACTTCACCTAGTGGGAACTTTTGGTACTGCGGTCAAATAAAATCTTACTGAAAGCAAATCTTTTGAGATTTGAGTTGTTTTAACTTTTAACTTGTTTAGCTTTATGGTTTTGATTTTCTCACAGTTTTAGAGTAAAACATAAAAATTGAAAATGGCATTTTTGCACATTTTACATAACAATAAACTGAAAATTGTTACTTTTTTTTTACGTTCACTTTTTAAAACTTTTTTCACTTCAGCAACAATCTGCCAAGTGTCGTCTTTGAAAAGAGGTCAAACTTAAGTCTGTTGCTTAAAGCATTAAAATTCACGACAGTTTAAGTTGGAAATGTAATTTTCAGGTCTATGCTCAAAAAGTGAATAAATGGAGTTTAAATGCAGTGAAAATATAATTTAGTACCCTAAAAATACAAAAATATGAAATAAAAAACATTATCAAACTAAAATATATTACATTAATTGCATTGAAAAACCATTTTTGACCGTTAGCGAAGAGCACCACAGCGTAATACCCGCCGGTGATACCAGTATTACAGGTGTTGTGACTCTTCGATTAACCGGTGGGATTATATCTTGTATCCTGTCAGGTGACTGGCGTGGGCGCGTGGAACCGCTCGGCGCTGCTGGTTCAGTGGATGCGGCGCGGGCCGACGGGTGGCGTGGAGGTGGAGGTGTCTCGCTTGGGACCCGACGGCGTGGTCACATGGGGCGATGATGTCAGCAGAGCGGGGGGCGGCAGTATGGAGAAGGAGGCTGATGGGAAGTTTTCTCTGCGCCTGTTCTCCGTTCACCCCGCTGACGCCGGACTCTACCGGTGCGCCGTGAGCGTCTACGCCGGGAGGCTAACGCCGGGCCCGTCGAGTCCCGCAACGATCACGCAGAGATCGGACTGGGTCACTGTGAGCCTGAAGACTGACGGTGGGTGTTTGTTTGTTGTTGTTTTGTGAGTGAAGTCATAAAATGTTTACTTTTTTCAATTCGTTTTCCTTTAATCATTTTGGATTTTTCACTTCTGTAAATCAGAACTCAATTAACTTGCATCATCACTTAAGAATAACTGTTTTAATACTATTTTTTGGTATTGAAATATATGAAAGCTTGTTTCCGCCTCAGAATAAAACATTTTAAAAGATATTTAAGACTTTTTATCTCACAATTGCGAGTTTACATCTTGCAATTCTGACTTTTTTCCTCATAATTATGAGTTTATATCTTACTATTCTGACTTTATAACACAATTGTAACTTTATATCACGCAATTCTGAGATAAAAAGTCAGAATGTGAGAAAACAAGTCAGAAATGTGAGATATACACTCGCAATTGTGAGATAAAAAGTCTCTATTTTTTTTGTGTGGCGGAAACAAGCTTTGATAGAAATGCATATAGAGGAAATTATTATTAAATGTTATTCCTTGTGTTCATTTAGTGAAAAGCAGTGTGGAGAAACATGCCTTGATTATTTGTAACTAGACATTTGCTGTATTTCACTTCATGCATTAATTAGAGCAAATACATCAATACTGATAAATACACTATTGTTCTAAAAATTTGAGGTTTTTAATGAAATTAATACTTTTATTCAGAAAAGACACATTAAATTGATCAAAAGTGACAGTAAAGACATTTATAATGTTACAAAAGATTCTATTACAAATAAATGCTGTTCTTTTAAACTTAATATTCAAAGAAGCCTGAAAAATAAAAATGAAACTGTTTGATAATAATCATAAATGTTTCTTGAGCATCAGATCATCATATTAGAGTGATTTCTGATGGATCATGTGACACTGAAGACTGGAGTAATGATGCTGAAAATTCAACAGGAATAAATTACATTTCACAATATATTCACATAGAAAACGGCTATTTTGAATCATAATAATATTTCAAAATTTTTACTGTATTTTTGATCAAATAAATGCAGTCTTGGTGGGCAGATCGATATTGATATCTATCGATTCATAATGCTAAACAAAATGCACAAAAATCATTTTTTTTTTATTTTAGGCTGACTTTTGACTCAGACTTATTTCCATGAGATTCACCGTACGCCGTGCTGAGAGTTTATCATGCTGTGTTTGTGTGTTTATGCCCCGGTTCAGATGTGCGTGTGTCTGCCAGCGTCGATCTTCCCCGTCGCCCGCTCCTGAGACGCGGCAGTACGATCACGATGCTCTGCAACGTCTCTGTGGAAACTAGCGCTTCTTCACAAGTGGAGGTGCAGTGGCTTCAGAAGCCCGAGGAGCCGGCGAGGAAAGACGTCACGTTTTCCAAGGACGCCACAGGAAAACTCATAGCAACCCTGAGCTACGACGGGCTCACGCGCATCTACAGCAACGCTAGCGATCTGAGCGCCGACCGCGTGTCTGCCACGAGCTACAGGCTAAGGATCTTCTCGGCGCGTGAAGAGGATCAGGGGCACTATCAGTGTCAAGCCGAGGTTTGGTCGCAGGATCCGCGCGGCGGGTGGTATAACACGGGTGCGAGAGCAGAGTCCGAGACCGTACACCTGTACCTGTATGCCCGAGGTGAGTGTGATCCGTTTCATTAGATCGAATTTGCTCTATACAGGAATCGCCTGTATGTCAGATAGGGATGTGACGGTGAGGATTTTTTCACACCGGTTAATCGACGTGTTACAACACCGGTAATAGCGGTATCACCGGCGGGGGCTTTTAAATCTCTAATTTAAAGGCACATGTAAAATGCGCGCGTTTGCACGGGCATGCATAATGGTGGTCGTGCGGAGCAACACTGTTTTGTTATTGTGCGCTGAATTGCCGCTCATTTGAAAACGAAACACATTTTTTTTACATCGCGGTGCTACTGCAGCAGTGTGCACTTCACTGTCACTTATACATTAGCGTCAATTCATCCTTCGCAGGGAGTTTGATGTGATCTGACAAATCAAAATCCACCATTTTTGTCCGACAAAGCAGTCAGGAGAGTAGTCTAGATTAGTAGACTAACGTCGGTGGATTTGAACTTGTCTTTAACTGAGGCAATCTCTCACGACACAGAGCCACAAAACGGTAGGCCTATTGTTTAATTTTCTTTGACTGACCAAATTTGAAAGTTGAGACTTTGTTTCATATTAAATATTACCTGCTCGGTCCTGTCTGTCAGCACGTTGTCAGTGTCCTCATAGGCTACGTGAGTTGCACGTATAAAATTAAGTTAACGAATAGAGATGCACCGATTACAATTTTCTAGGCCGATTCCGATTTCCGATTTTTCTTGAGTTTGACCTGCCGATGCCGATTTTAGCCGATTCCGATTTCCTTTTTTTAAACCACTTTACAGCACACACAAATATTTATTTTCTATCTTCTCTCTAATAGAACATTTTGCATAGAACATTTTTTTTAACAGATAATCATTATAAAATAGGACTATATAAATTACTCCTGGTGTGGGAAATCCACACACATCTAAAGTGCAGTGTTATGGAAGAACCATTTCCTTTTCACATCCAATATCCAACTAAAAAAAATTGATATATTTAGCATACTAAACTTCTGTATGAAAACAGGTAATGGCAATAAAATAATATATAAATAACAAATAAAAATAAAATAAATATAGCCTACCCTTGCAGTATATATCTCAACACACACACACACACACACACACACACACACACACACACACACACACACACACACACACACACACACACACACACACACACACACACACACACACACACACACACACACACATTGCCTATTCCAATCACTTGTACATCAATGGCAAGTTATATTTCTCAAACAGTTCTTCTCTCATCTGACACATGTCCAGCCAGGCTAAACAGGACAAGTGGAGCATGTGCAGGGAAACAATTGGGAATAAAAACAAGTTATTTTCTATAAATATTTTTGAGTCTTAATTTTCTTTTCTGACATAGCCTGGCTACTTCAGTTCTTGTTAAAACACACCAGACGTGCAAATTCTGTGCATTTTGGGCACTTTTGGGGTGAAATCATATTTATTTTGTCCATCAAAAGTATGCTTTCACTTTAATTGAGCGCGAGCAGAATAGACTCGGCGCTGAAACCCGCGCTTCACTGTTGCTCACGCGACGCTCCTGCTCGACGCTCACGCGCTGCTCCGGCTCCCGGTGTGAATGCACTCACTGATTAACATGCACGCCGAAGAAAAAAAAACCCCGCTGCTCACGCTTGCGGTGTGAAACGGTCGTAATTCATTCACGAGGTTTCCTACATGTGTGTTCCGTGTGCACGTGTGATGCTGATGTTGCGCGATGTTAATCATGCGGCGCCCGAGTGCATTTGACCTGCATAAAATCGGCTTGTCAGACTGACCGGCCGGTCGCCGATCATGGCCGATCACGTGAAAATCGGCCGATTCCGGACACCAGCCGATCAATCGGTGCATCTCTATTAACGAACAACCTCGATCCATCAGGAAACGCCAGGTCGCTGAATTTCATTGCGCTTCATGAAGAGTTTTTCTTTTGCGTGAAGAAGCCGTTCACCGGAGATGTGTTAAAGATAGCAGTGTGCATTCATGATTATTAGGCTACCGGTTTGATAATCCTCCTGGCTCCGGGTCTTAGTGAGTCATTTACTCTCTTACCTATGTTTTTTGATTTACTTTAATGACACTTTAAGACCAGCTGCTGACAGAGACGCGATCGACACGCGTCCCATTTTCTCACAAATCTCTACGTTAATTTAAGACTTTATTTAAATCATTTAAGACTGCTCTTATGAGGACACTCGTCAAAACTGACGTTTTGGCATAATTTGTGTGTGTTATGGTTTGTTCAAGCCCGAGAGAGAACTCGATACTGACGCGCGTCTTTTCTGTGGGTCGCACGCGTGTGTGTGTGTGTGTGTGTAGGCAGGACAGCGCGGTCTCTTTAGTCTTGCCGCACTTAATATCATTCACATTAATAAGAGCGTGATCATACAACGGTAGTCAGTGGGTGACAGAAAAAAACGGATAGCCTACTGCGTAATTGCGTTAAATATATAAATATATGCCTATATTTCTATTTTTTTATTTTTTTTGCGGTGTCGCGGTGGACAAGTGATGAAACCGGTGTTGCGCCTGAACACCGTGTAACACCGACTACCGTAGCAAGCCTAGTGTCAGAATGTGCAGAAGTTTTCAAGTTCGTTCCTCATAGTGTGCTTGCATGATCTGGTGAACTTAAAGACTCATTGATAGGGATGGGCGATAGATAATATCGTTTTCGACACCAGATATAATTTTTCATATAGTGTGTGCCGGACACTAGTTAATTTATGTAAGTGAGGAGAGCAAAATAAAGTAAACTGGCATATGATACCTTCATACAGTGACTACCAGTGACATTTATACGAATTTGGGACCAACATTTATTCCTCCACTTTGAGCTGATCATGTTTTCTTCAGTGTGTTTTCTGTAATTGCTAATGCTCTTTTTACACACACACTGAACAACATGAAGCATTGCTTGGTCACTGGTTGAGCTAAACTGGTATTATCTAATTGTGTCGTTAAATTTAACAGCTGACAGATATTCAACATAATTCATGTGTGAGAGTCTAACAGAAGGACGGACAAAACCAGTCAAATATCAACTCATTTAATAACTCTTGCCATATTTTATTACCATTTTCTAAACTGTGATACTGTGAGAGATGGTGAATAATGCTGGTTTGACTGTATTTATTCAACTAAATCGCAGCCTTTATGATCTCACAATAGCACAATGCTATATTATGGTTTTAAATATATTGCGTAGCCTTAGAAAACGGTGTAATATTGCGGCTCATGGATTCTGGTCCGTGGATCGCGCCACTTCTGGTGTTTTGCCGATTACTCGACACGGGTAATGCCTAGTTCACACTACAGGATTTTACACGGGTAAATCGCAATCGAGGATTTTTTCAAATCGAGTACTCGTCTTTAATCGTGAGTGACAGGCCTAGTGTGCTTGATGGATCTGGTGAACTGAAAGACTGATCATTGATGTGTTCTTCTCCCCAGTTGCTGATCTGCTGCTCATTCCCCTCGTGGTCGGCGTGGCGTCGGCGCTGTTCGTGGGCGCACTGATTATTGCAACGGTGACGTGTTGCTTCATGAAGAGACTGGCTAGACAGCACTCTCGCATAAGGAAGTAGGACGTATGAGACCCTCATGGAAAACCAGTGAGAACATTCAAAGACTTGATTGGAGCAAAGAAAAACTGGTTTAAGGTATTTCGGCAGTCTTGACGTAATGTGCACTGCACTCACAATTGGAAACGGCATCAGAACGATACTGAACATGTACTGGATGCTCATGTTATATTAATCCATATGTGGATGGTAACATATACACAAATGCATGTAGATTCACTTCAAGCTGTGACATTGTGTTCTGCACTGTTTCTATTCGCTCTAAGGACGTCACATGGTGGATGTAAATAAACCACTCGCTCGGTTTAAACTAGAACATGAATGCAGTTTTGGAGAACTAGCAGAACCACTTATAATAATAAACACACTGAAATCACTCACTGTTTTTACAGTGCTATAACATGTGCTCATATTTCTGTTACCTGTTAGTATAAAATACTTTTTATGGTATGCCATAGTTTTTCACATTTTCACTTTTTGTATTCAAAAAGTGTATGAAATATATTGAATATACTGAGCAGTTCCAGTCAAATCATGGGAGCGAATTCCTGCCAATTGCACAGTAATGTGTTCTTAACGTAAGTTCATTCTTCTGTTCTACATTGTGAATGGTGAATTTTACAAAATTAAGAAATGTCCAGGTCATATTTGACTCCAAAATCGAAAGAAAAATAACTATATTTTTAGTTTTAATATAATTTTTTTGTGCAGAGTGTGCAACATATTTTTTATGGAAATTAAACCAATATAAAACAACAAATTAAAATAAATTTACAACCAAATGTCAAATTTCACAAATGTTCACATTTTTCCATAAATTCAATACAACAATTGTGGTGATTGTTGTACTAAAAACTTATAATTGTACTTAACAATTTTAATAATTCAACTTAATTGTAATTGTACTTAGAAAATATAAAATATAATTTTGGATTTTTTTTTTTTTTGCATTACAGTAATGAAAATTGTGGGAGAAAAGAATGTTTAAACAATGTGAAGAAGCTCTTAAAAATGTGCAGAACATCTTCAAAAGACATTTTCTTGGCATTTCTGTGAAATTCACCTGAATATACGAGTAATAACACGGGGCCCAATCAGCTCTGAGGAGTTCAGAGTGGCAGTTTCCCATGTTTACCTAAAAGGCTACAAAAATGAAATAACCACTTAGATAATTTATTGACACAAAACCACTTTACCTTATAAAGACACAGAACGGAGAGGAGAGACGCTCTGGAAACGAGGCTCTCCGCACACAACGATAAATGAGCTCGCCGAGAATCGAAATGCTGTAGATGTTTAGTAGTAACATTTTCCAGGATTTCCAACTGCACGTACAGGACCAAAGTGAGACCAGGACCAAATCTTGTATATTTGAAAATCATCCTGTTTCGTGCATCTACAAAAACGGGTGCCTTTTGTTGTCCATCATTAGCAATGAAATCAAGTTGTGTTTCCGGGCTAAACAATATTGTTCTGTTCTGTAAGTGAACTCTAGGATCAGCATATGTCTCAATATCTTATCTAAAATAGTCAAACCTGTGACTGTAATCAATTTTACATAGTTAAATATGTTTGAAAAATTGATGTTTTTAGAAATATGACCCACTCACCCTGTTTTAAAGGCATTGTTATAGAAGGACCCATTTGTTAAAATAGACACTGACTGTTTTTTTCTTTGTCTTTCGAAGGAATTGATAATAGGAGGGTTATTACAGATGCAGATTAGTCTTCATTTTCTCCATGCATTCACCAAAATATGGGTTTGTAAGCCTGCAGACGGTACGTTAGATAGATGAGAGATGTGTGTTATGGTTGTGATGTGATTCCTGCAGTTGCTCTCTGGGATTGGACTAATGTGAAAGCCACATTAACATCAGGGATTCTGTGTTTCTGCTTATTTACAGCGTTCAGTCGCTGAAATCTGATTTATCCTCTTATGCCACGTGACTAAACGCTGAATGACTGGATATTAATCCTCTTGTTTACGGGATGAAGCGTCTCGTGTCATGCGGACTTGATGCAATCGTCCCGTTTCAGACAGAAGACGTGTCGTTCTCTCTCCTCAGTTGTGCTGTTTTATGATTTCAATCGCAGCATTTATACGCCGTGATAAATTGTGCATGAATTGCGTTACACAAAACACTCCTCCTGTGCACTTCGGCTCAAATGTTGTTGGATGGGATGAAATGTTTGTTTGTTTTAGCTGGAAACGATCATGCTGAACGCCATCATTCGTTGTCTTACCTTTTTATATGCATTGCATAATAATATGCAGTAATGCTCATGTCTTGGTTTTGAAGCTGTAACTGTGTTTTCTTGCACTGCGTTTTGTAAGATTTTGTCGCCGGTGGTTTCATTGTCTGCTTCTGTTTTGTGTTGATGGTGCTTGAGGTTCCTGAATAAAACATGCCCTGATAAGAGATGTCACATTATTGTTTTTGCACACAGTTATGAACAGGGTTCCCACGGGTCCTTAAAATCATTGAAAGTTTGTGAATCTGAAAAAAAAAAAATCAAGGCCCTGGAAATGTTTTGAAAATAAACACGCATGGATTCACAGGTCCTTGAAAGTGCTTGAATTTATTTTGTGCAAGGAAATAAATTCCATATTATTCCCTCCGATCCGCTAATGTGTTATTTCACCAACACTTCGTGGCCTTTGCACACTAGCTTGCTTGATTTACGCTAGTTACGCGCATTTGCGCGTTACGTTTAGTGTTTCCCGCGTTAGGTACTTTGTGTTGTACGCTGCCCTGTAGGGCTGTCACTTTTGTGAAAAAATCCTGTTCGAATTTTGAGACATAAGTGTTCATTGAATCGATTTTCCATGTCTAAAGACGTTTCCATTTTCAACACCAAATACAGGCAAATCCACGGACACCTAACAGGCGTTAGGACGAGCGTAAAGAGGGCGCTTGAGACGCACAAGTCAGCAATATTCCTGATGATTTATTGGTGTGGAGTTTCGTCACAATGACAAACAGGAGCGCAACATTCAGGGATTGAGATTAACTCCCTCGAACCGCCAAATGCGGGTAAAAATGAACTTTGTCGGGAAACGCTGTCAAATCACGAGCCAATCTGGCGTGTTTCTGTGTTTACTCACTTTGCTGGGGAAGTTCGTGTAAGACAAATCTGCGCGGATTTAGCGCAAATACGCAACTCGTGATCCTCATGATATATTAAATACAGCGTATTACACAGAATCTGCGCATTTCTGGCTCACTGAACACACACACGTCACTACACAACAAATAACGGCGCGCTTGTTCACTTGCATTGAAGTAATAGCGAATATTAAAAAGTATTTGGTTAAAGGTGCAAAACGTAAGTCTCTGAGTTTTTGCAGAACTACGCCCCCTCTGGCGACAAGCGAAACTGCAACCAGAGTTGTGCACGCTCATAGACCACACACACACACACACACGCATGCACGAGCTGTTCATAACTAAAGGAGCATCAGCCGCACAGATCTTTGGTGTACAGCCAAAATGTCTTCAGAGGTAATAAAGTTATAAATCTGCAAGTCATTTCAAATATATGCAAGGAAAGGCATTTGAGTAAATTACTCTTATGTGTAAGGGGAAAACGGGGGTAGTAGAAAACTTTGTTTATGTGTTTACTGTTTCCACCTATGATAGTATTGTTATGAAAACACGTTCATGAACAATATAATTGATTACTTCGCAAAAGCTCAAAATAATAATCATACCGTACACGGTTGGTCAACAACGTTCACTCAAATGTCTCAAGGTAATAAACAATCAAATGTCACCATGACGTTTTCATAAAAGCCAAAACAGGCTAATCCGCCGAAGACTTGCGGGGTTCAGCCTGTTGTATTGATCTGCTAAGTAGAATATTCCAATAACAATACATCCTTTTTCTGTTATAATTTACTCAAAATATCTGTCTAATTATCTGTCATATTTTTCGGCATGTTATATCACACTCAAGAATCTTGAACTGTTTTGCTAATCACTAAACTACATGTAGCGCTGATTTATTTAGTAGATATTTTGATATATTCCTAGTTTATGAAACTGTTCACTAACAATGGTAGTAAAACCAATTCTGATTGTACATGTATCTAGCTTACGCTAAACTTAAAGAATTACACATTTTACTTATCGTCATTTGTTGTCATACATAGATTTGCCGTATCAGACATTAGAGACTGGGCTATATCTTACCGTTTTATCAAGAAAAAAGCCAACTGAGGATCCCGTTTGAGCCCTAGAGCAGACCGGAGATCTCTCCATTTGTTGAAAGCCTTCCCGATGTTGACTCTCGTCTTACTCCGACGCCTGTCTGACTCCAATTTGGACCTTTTGGTGGCACTAGACAAAAGTTTTCTTTTCTTTACTTTACGTGGAGTTTGGAATGGACTACAAGCCGGTCTCTTTGAATCCATCTTCTACCTTTGACGCACGAGTTGTCTTCGCTGATACGGAGAATGGCGGCGCCGGCGAATACACAAACCTGCCAGACATAGCCAGGTGAGCGTGAACACGCATGACGTCACGCCCAGTCTCAAACTCCGTCCCGAATCCCTCTTATATATTTTACTGTACAGGATTATAGAGGCAATCGCAGTGATCAGAGAAGGGCTCAATCAGCCCATCAGGCAGTTCTTTAAGCATGTATAGGATAGAAAAACAGGTATTTTTAACATGAAAAGTTGCGCAATGCACCTTTAACAGAAAAGACATTTTTATTTTCCAACATCCTACATGTTCTGTGTCCTGTATTCAGTGGCGGCTCCAGACAATTTTGATTGGGGGGGCAATGGGGGGTCCTGGTCATTTCAAGGGGGGTCTCATGAAAACCAACAAAAAATACAGTGGACACGGCTAATAACTGCATATTGCTGCTACTTAACAAATGGTAAATGGTAAATGGACTGCATTTATATAGCGCTTTCACAGACCCAATGGCCACCAAAGCGCTTTACATATTGCCTCACATTCACCCATTCACACACCGACGGTTTTTTGTTTTTAATTAATTAATCAATTGCAGTTTGCAAACAATATGCTCGAACTTTAATTGCCATAGCCACACCCATGACAGAAAACATATTTACAAAATAGTATCCTCCTCATCCTCCAATTCCTCGGTGTCCTCTGTTTCCAGTCTTTACTAAGAAATCCTATGAAAAATTATTTACAAAATCTTCTGCAGGACAGTTCAATTCTTTACAATAATATAATATATTATAAAAGAAAATTAAGCTGTTACACTGAGATGGTTTAGGAAAACCATAAAGTGTTTTTGTACAGTCAATTAATTGTACAGGCAGCATTAAACCATCAAAGTTAAATGATTGTTTATAGCTTATGAATTTCCTAGCCTGTATTTTCTTTAGCAGGGGGTTTCAAACTTTTTAATGGCAATGAGCCCTAAACAATACCCTTGTGAGATTCTTTATTTAGGCTTATAATATAATAAAATATATGCCCAATATAATATAATATAAAAAAATGAATTTAAGTATTTGAAGTGATAGTTTAAATGCTTCAATTTGTTTTCATATTATATTATTATAATATGAAAACAAACTGAAGCATTTACTGTAAATAGCTAGATCTAATAGCTAAATATTTTCAAGAAAAGTCAATATGTGAACTCTTTTATAGTAGCCTAATCTAACCATGCCTGAAACTATTTAAATCTATGTAAACTAATGATGTATTTTGAGTTTGCACGCGGGTGTGTGTGTAATTGTTACCGTTCTGTGTCCATCATCCGTTATTTCCACCACTTTAATCAAACCACTCTTCTTTAAAACATGATATTGTGATTTTATTTCACGTCTTTGCGTTTCTCGTCGCCTCTTGTATTGAGCTATTTGGTCCGCACACACGACTCACTGCCAATCACACGCGCTCACATCATTCTCTTTCTTTGAAACCTGTTAACTGCACTCACCAGTTTGAGCACTGCAATTATTTCTCACATACAATCAAATGGATTTCCCCACACATTTCGCGTCAGTCCTCCGCGTGGCATATTATTTTCTGCGCGGCCGCGGCATCAGAAGTGCACGACCGCGCACGCGCGCAGCTTAGAGGGAACGTGATTCTTATGTTTATATATTTTGTATGTCGAATAAATTATTAATTATTATTGTTCTGCGTGTTTGAAGATAAACATTTTTAAATATTTATCCCGGATATATATTTTTTTTAATCAGGAAGGGGGTGGGGGGTCAAAGCATTTTTTGGGAGGGTCTTGAGACCCCCCCTGGCGCCGCCTCTGCCTGTATTGATCTGTCCACCTAAAACACATTTTTTGTAAAAAATAAAATAAAAAAAAGGCCGTTAAAATCAATTCCCTATTTTCGTTTTCGAAACTTGTGTTGGTTGGTCCGATCGATTGTGCAATCGATTTCCGAACGTTAGGTGACAGCCCTACGTTCACGCGCACACAAAACTACTACGATGAAACCTCAATGTTTACTGTTGGACACAATAAGTGTGTCCCCACATTAAGTCCTTTAATTTGAGGGTATTGGATCTGGAAAGTCCTTGAAAGGTCTTTGAATTTGAAGTTAACCGAGGTGTGGGAACCCTGTATGAACTTCTAGGAAAGTTGCATGCGATCTAGTGTTAGAGTGTGTTTTGCACTCTTAAATTTGCATAGTATTCCAGTGCACCTTTGCAACCTCTCCATAACAACTGCTATAGCCGAACACTGGGAACATTTTTGAGATTTTTGCCAATTCCTTCAAGGTCGCACATAAACCGTTTATTTCTAAATGAGCTTCTGAAATTGTCATTTCTCAAAAAACAACAACATTACTCACTTATTCCGCATGCAAAATACAGGTGAAACTCGAAAGATTAGAATATGGTGCAAAAGTTCATTTATGTCAGTAATTCAACTTAAAAGGTGAAACTAATATATTATATAGACTCATTACATGCAAAGTGAGATATTTCAAGCCTTTATTTGTTATAATTTTGATGATTATGGTTTATAGCTTATGAAAACATTTTCACAATATTCTAATTTTGAATTTTCATAAGCTATAAGTCATAAACATCAAAATTATATACTGTCCCCCTTTACTTAACATGCACATAAATTGTAAGAATATGACTAATGCTGATAAATAAACAGTAGGTCTATGAGGTTAAGCTATTAAATAACAGTCCCAAACTATTTTTTGTTAATTCAATGTTGGTATGAGCCACCACTCATTTAAAAATATATAACACAAAGTGAAAATAGTGGCATTTTGGGGTTATGAAAACAACAGTTACCATGGTGATATACAATACTAATAAGAACTGTTAATGAAACATGGAAACTGCTCCTGATGAACAGAATAAACATCATACCTGATTTATTGGTATTTTAGTTTTATTTCGTGACTTACTAATTTACGATTGTACAGATTTTGCATTTTCAGAATACAATATAAATTCAGATATAAAATGAGTTGTATTTACTATGGTCCATAAGCTTAAACAGTACAATTTTAATAGTTAAAAAGAAAATTTTGTTTATAATGTGCATTAAAATATATACACACTCATCACATTTACAGAGAGGCTGATGTGCTTCATTAAGCATGAAATATGAATGTCATTTCAAGTATGTTATGTAATGTAACATATTTCATAATCCCTCACAAAGCACATGGTCATTACCAGAAGTAAATATTGATGCTGATGAAGTCGCTGTGATGATGTCACTGGTAATTACACGTCCATGATCGTGGCGTCACTAGCTCCCAGAAGCTCGTCTGTTTTGAGAAAAAGCAAACAAACTATGAACATGTTGTTAAATATGATTCATGGCGTTACTGTACTCTGAAGAGAGCGCAAACACAACATCTACACATTTCTATTTGCAGTGTTGTAGCCAATCACAGTGAAGCCTGTTGAGCGCATGAATGCAGTGTCCAATCAGAGCTTTTGATCTTGTGAAAGCTTTCATTATAACCATTGAAGTGTCGGAAGAAAAAAAAAGTTGTGTTTTTGTTCATTATTTTATTAGTGACTGGAAATGCAAGAATTGCTTGTTTTTAAAGGGACTGTTCAGTCAAAAATTAATATTTTCTTATAATTTGCACATCTTTGTTGTTTCAAACCCTGTTGACTTGCATAGAAATGGTGATTTACTCAAAGTGACCCTGCAGCGCCACCAAGTGGATGTTTCATTTTTTTAAATTACTATTTGTACCGTTCGTTTTACAATGGGTTTTTTTGACACCTTTATTCTGCTATCTCTTGTTATTTCATAACTTTATAACCCTTTGTTGTTCTTTATTTCTAAGCTGTCTTGCACCATCTGTCAGTGTGTTCTTCAGTTGGCTTAAACTAATCCTGGACAGAACTTAATCTTCACAGTCTTTGAGGGACATCTGCACTGTGAGCCTGTGTGATCCAACAGTGATCCGTTAATCAAAGCGCAAGTGTGAGTGTTTTTGTTGTGCGTTTGGGAGCTTTGGCCGTGTGAGGTGCTTAAAGATGGCCTGGGAATCCTGCTGTGATGCAGTGAAGTGGGTTCTGGTGTATGGAAGCTTATTTCTGCCACGGAATAAAAAAGGTAATTGACCTTTAACACAAAAAAGTTGGTTACTTTATTTTTTTAACAAAAAGAGCAGAGAAAAACGTACACCGAGAAAAAGTTGAAAAAAGAAAAAAGTCAGAATTTAAACTCTATTACGTGAAAATAAGTTTAAATTACAAGATGTAAACTCAGTTAATACGAGAAAATAAGTTTGAATTGCGAGATTTAAACTCAGTATTACGAGAAGAAAGTCAGAATTGCGAGACATAAACTCAGTATTATGAGAAAAAAGTCAGAATTGTGAGATGTAAATTTAGTATTACGAGAAAAAAGTCAGAATTGCGAGACATAAATTCAGTATTTCGAGAAAAAAAGTCAGAATTGCGAGACGTAAATTCAGTATTATGAGAAAAAAAGTCAGAATTGAGTATTATGAGAAAAAAAGTTAGAGTTGCGAGATGTAAATTCAGTATTACGAAAAGATTAGTCAGAATTGCGAGATTTAAAATCAGTATTATGAGGAAAAAAAGTCAGAATTCCGAGATGTAAACTCAGTATTGCGAGAAAATAAGTCAGAATTGCGAGATTTAAACTCAGTATTACAAGAAAAAAAGTCAGAATTGCGAGATGTAAATTCAGTATTATGAGAAAAAAAGTCAGAATTGAGTATTATGAGAAAAAAAGTTAGAATTGCGAGATGTAAACTCAGTATTACGAGAAAATAAGTTTGAATTGCGAGATGTAAACTCAGTATTACGAGAAAATATTACGTGAAAATAAGTTTGAATTGCGAGATGTAAATTCATTATTATGAGAAAAAAGTCAGAATTGCGAGATGTAAATTCAGTATTACGAGAAAAAAGTCAGAATTGCGAGACATAAATTCAGTATTACGAGAAAAAAAGTCAGAATTGCGAGACGTAAATTCAGTATTATGAGAAAAAAAGTCAGAATTGAGTATTATGAGAAAAAAAGTTAGTTGCGAGATGTAAATTCAGTATTACGAGAAAATTAGTCAGAATTGCGAGATTTAAACTCAGTATTACGAGAAAAAAGTCAGAATTGCGAGATTTAAACTCAGTATTACGAGAAGAAAGTCAGAATTGCGAGACATAAATTCAGTATTACGAGAAAAAAAGTCAGAATTGCGAGACGTAAATTCAGTATTATGAGAAAAAAAGTCAGAATTGAGTATTATGAGAAAAAAAGTTAGAATTGCAAGATGTAAATTCAGTATTACGAGAAAATTAGTCAGAATTGCGAGATTTAAACTCAGTATTATGAGAAAAAAAGTCAGAATTGCGAGATGTAAATTCAGTATTACGAGAAGAAAGTCAGAATTGCGAGATGTAAATTCAGTATTACGAGGGGAAAAAGTCAGAATTCAACTCAGTATTCGAGATGTAAACAGTATCACAAGAAAAAGTTACAATTGTGAGATGTAAACTCTGAATCGAGTAAAAAAAAAATCTGAGATAAAAAGATGCGATTTATCTTTGTGATTGTTTTTTATTCCATGGTGTATGCAATCCCCCACGCTGAGGAGTCTCACCCCAGTGCGCGGGCAGTGGATCTGCGCGTACCACTCCAGACAGTACAGGCACACGTGCACGCCCTGGCCGATGAACAGACACATCCACATGATGATGTTCCACACCGGGCTCTTCCGGCTGTCGTTCATGGCGAAGTTAAACACCACTGGAAAGGTACAACACACAAAATCACCACATTTCTGCCTGCTCTTTAACTCTTTAACTTGTCATTATGCTGTCTAGATATTTCATGTTGGACAAAATCTTAAGGCTGCAATGCATGCATGTATTAATTTAATTAATTAATTTACGGATGAGGAAATCCTAGAATGCTCTAAAATACAGTCAAACAAAAAATTATTAAAGCACCAGATATCATTTTTGATATTATTTTTTACTAGTGTGTGCAGGACACTAGTTCATTTATGTAAGTGAGGAGAGCAAAATAAAGTAAACTGTGACATATTATACCCAATAATTCTTCATACAGTGACTACTGTTAAAATGTATACAAATTTGGGACCAACATTTATTCCTCCACTTTGAGCTGATCATGTTTTCTTCAGTGCGTTTTCTGTAATTGCTAATGCTCTTTTTACACACAGACTGAACAACATGAAGCATTGCTTGGTCACTGGTTGAGCTAAACCGGTATTATCTAATTGTGTAGTTAAATTTAACAGCTGACAGATATTCAACATAATTCATGTGTGAGAGTCTAACAGAAGGACGGACAAAACCAGTCAAATATCAACTCATTTCATAACTTGTCATATTTTTTACCGTTTTCTGAACTATGTGTGATAATGTGAGAAACGTTGAAGGTGTCTGAATAAATTTTGGTTTGACTAAGTACAGCAAATACATACAAATAGTTGGTAACACTTTACAATAAGGTTCCATTTGTCAAAATGACCTTATTGTAAAGTGTTATCAATTAGTTAAACTTGCGTTCTTACCACCGATACCCGCGAATGTGCAGAACATCACCGGGTAGAAGAACCCGAAGCCCATAGTGAAGGCGTATTCATGAACTAATGCAGAAACGGCAAAGACACTCAGTGTGGCCATCGAGCGCAGTTTATAACCCGACAGCTGAGGGCATCGAGAGAGAGACATGGTCAGAATTATTCAAACGTGACATGTATATTAACAGTGAGATCAGAGCCCGTCTACGGAGAGCCTGGCCACTCCCTATTAAGTCCTATTGTACCGAATTGTGGTTGTAGTTCCACCAGAGCTCCACTAGGGGCGATCGCCCGAGTGCGTGAGTGAATGGGAGTCTATGGAGCTAGACGGCTAAATGTCTCTTTCACCCGATTGCCGTTGAGAAATCTCAGATTAGATTGTAGGTTTTGCAAGTTCAACATGGGTTATAGGTTGAAAGCTGAATGAACGAGTACTTATGTCCTTTCGATTTCTTCCAGGTTGAGTTGTTGTTGCCTATAACACGCTAATGAACGCCTGTTGGTCAGTGAAGGACTGATTACGACCAGAGACACCGCTTGATGGCATCGTGGCATCCGGACCAGAATGTTAAGAACTTTAGTTTTACAAAAACTCTTCAAGCACGTGTGTTTACCCGTGTCGGCTGTCTCGAGAGAACAGAAAGTGCAGAGCGCGAACGCACCAAAGTGACTGAAGGATTGCCGTAAAGCAGTATCTCTGGTCGTACGATGTGTATGACGACATTGACATTTTAAAGCAAATAAGTGACTCTAACACCCAACGTGTAATTTCTTTGCATCTCGTTTCGAATACAACATTCAAATTACTAGACAAAAAATGATATCCTGAGAAAAGTGGATTTTGAGGGGGATCGCTCCATAGACCTCCATTCATTCTGCACTCGTCCTGTGAGCGCCCCCATGTGGAGCAAGAGTGGAACTGCAGCCAGTTCAGGAGCCGGAAGTTCACTGAGAGTGGGAGTTCTCCCCTTATCAGACATTCTCTGGTGAGATTCAGGAGTGTTCGTTCTCACCCGGATGAAGTCTCTGTAGCCGTAATAATAAAGCCAGTCGTGTACGACGATGTTCCACGTGCGGTAATAATTAGCGAAAGAAGTGGAGTTCCACCAGTCCTGATGAAAGAGAGACGAGACGAAACCTGTGAACCTGCACTAGTTAATAACAACAAGCAATGCATTTACAGATGAAACTCGAAAAATTAGAATATCGTGCAAAAGTTATCATTTTGATGATTAGGTCTTACAGCTGAGTGAGTGAGTGAGTGGAGGTGGGGCTCATTTGAGGCAAGGGTGTCGAGTTACATTCAAGATATAAAAAAAAAATTCAATGAAAAAACATTTAAATGTCATTTTGGTGAGTTTTAAGGGACAAATGATTGACATCAGATCCATTAAAAAATTACAGACACAACTTTTGATTTTAATAGTGTGTTCGTAAATGTGGAAATTGCTTTATTTTTTTTTATTGTTCATGTGAACTAATGTAGTTAACTAATGGAACCTTATTGTGAAGTGTTTGCAACTTTTCTATGTTTGTATAATATAGACAATAGTTGATAACCCTGACTTTAAACTAATGAGAGATCACTTACTTTGTAAAACATCCGGTCAGCAAAACGCAGCATCTCCGCGAAAGCGTTGAGCCAACAGTGCAGGAACGCATAGAAGCCCAACATTAATATGAGCATCCCTGAACACAAGTCTCAAATCACACAGACTGCCTGAATAATACATGCATAAACAGTTTTTCTGAGAGTGTGTGTGTGCACCTGGGAATGCGGCGTGGCAGAGCATCAGGATAAGGGGGCGTGTGTGTGTGTGTGTGTGTGTGCACCTGGGAAGGCGGCGTGGCAGAGCATCAGGATAAGGGGGCGTGTGTGTGTGTGTGTGTGTGTGCACCTGGGAATGCGGCGTGGAAGAGCATCAGGATGAGGGAGCGTGTGTGTGTGTGCACCTGGGAATGCGGCGTGGAAGAGCATCAGGATAAGGGGGCGTGTGTGTGTGTGTGTGTGTGTGTGTGTGTGTGCACCTGGGAATGCGGCGTGGAAGAGCATCAGGATGAGGGAGCGTGTGTGTGTGTGTGTGCACCTGGGAAGGCGGCGTGGAAGAGCATCAGGATAAGGGGGCGTGTGTGTGTGTGTGTGTGTGTGTGTGTGCACCTGGGAATGCGGCGTGGAAGAGCATCAGGATGAGGGAGCGTGTGTGTGTGTGTGCACCTGGGAAGGCGGCGTGGAAGAGCATCAGGATGAGGGAGCGTGTGTGTGTGTGTGTGTGTACCTGGGAATGCGGTGTGGAAGAGCATCAGGATGAGGGAGCGTGTGTGTGTGTGTGTGTG
>NW_026606975.1:172500-190000 GCF_029890125.1 Rhinichthys klamathensis goyatoka | reverse complement strand
TGTGTGCACCTGGGAAGGCGGCGTGGAAGAGCATCAGGATGAGGGAGCGTGTGTGTGTGTGTGTGTGTGTGTGTGTGTGTGTGTGTGTGTGTGTGTGTGTGTGTGTGTGTGTGTGTGTGTGCACCTGGGAAGGCGGCGTGGAAGAGCATCAGGATGAGGGAGCGCGTGTGTGTGTGTGTGTGTGTGTACCTGGGAATGCGGTGTGGAAGAGCATCAGGATGAGGGAGCGTGTGTGTGTGTGTGTGTGTGTGTGTGTGTGTGTGTGTGCACCTGGGAAGGCGGCGTGGAAGAGCATCAGGATGAGGGAACGTGTGTGTGTGTGTGTGTGTGTGCACCTGGGAAGGCGGCGTGGAAGAGCATCAGGATGAGGGAACGTGTGTGTGTGTGTGTGTGTACCTGGGAAGGCGGCGTGGAAGAGCATCAGGATGAGGGAGTGTGTGTGTGTGTGTGTGTGTGTGTGCACCTGGGAAGGCGGCGTGGAAGAGCATCAGGATGAGGGAGGGTGTGTGTGTGTGTGTGTGTACCTGGGAAGGCGGCGTGGAAGAGCATCAGGATGAGGGAGCGTGTGTGTGTGTGTGTGTGTGTGTGCACCTGGGAAGGCGGCGTGGAAGAGCATCAGGATGAGGGAGCGTGTGTGTGTGTGTGTGTGTGTGTGTGCACCTGGGAAGGCGGCGTGGAAGAGCATCAGGATGAGGGAACGTGTGTGTGTGTGTGTGTGTGTGTGTGTGTGCACCTGGGAATGCGGTGTGGAAGAGCATCAGGATGAGGGAGCGTGTGTGTGTGTGTGCGTGTGTGTGTGTGTGCACCTGGGAAGGCGGCGTGGAAGAGCATCAGGATGAGGGAGCGTGTGTGTGTGTGTGTGTGTGTGTGTGTGTGTGCACCTGGGAAGGCGGCGTGGAAGAGCATCAGGATGAGGGAGGGTGTGTGTGTGTGTGTGTGTACCTGGGAAGGCGGCGTGGAAGAGCATCAGGATGAGGGAGCGTGTGTGTGTGTGTGTGTGTGTGTGCACCTGGGAAGGCGGCGTGGAAGAGCATCAGGATGAGGGAGCGTGTGTGTGTGTGTGTGTGTGTGTGTGTGCACCTGGGAAGGCGGCGTGGAAGAGCATCAGGATGAGGGAACGTGTGTGTGTGTGTGTGTGTGTGTACCTGGGAATGCGGTGTGGAAGAGCATCAGGATGAGGGAGCGTGTGTGTGTGTGTGCGTGTGTGTGTGTGTGCACCTGGGAAGGCGGCGTGGAAGAGCATCAGGATGAGGGAACGTGTGTGTGTGTGTGTGTGTGTGTGTACCTGGGAATGCGGTGTGGAAGAGCATCAGGATGAGGGAGCGTGTGTGTGTGTGTGTGTGTGTGTGTGCACCTGGGAAGGCGGCGTGGAAGAGCATCAGGATGAGGGAACGTGTGTGTGTGTGTGTGTGTGTGTGTGCACCTGGGAAGGCGGCGTGGAAGAGCATCAGGATAAGGGAGCGTGTGTGTGTGTGTGTGTGTGTGTGTGTGTGTGTGTGTGCACCTGGGAAGGCGGCGTGGAAGAGCATCAGGATGAGGGAACGTGTGTGTGTGTGTGTGTGTGTGTGTGCACCTGGGAAGGCGGCGTGGAAGAGCATCAGGATGAGGGAGCGTGTGTGTGTGTGTGTGTGTGTGTGTGTGTGTGTGTGCACCTGGGAAGGCGGCGTGGAAGAGCATCAGGATGAGGGAGCGTGTGTGTGTGTGTGTGTGTGTGTGTGTGTGTGTGTGTGCACCTGGGAAGGCGGCGTGGAAGAGCATCAGGATGAGGGAGCGTGAGCTGAACGGCTGCTGGCTGTTGTTCCTGAACACTGGGATGCACAAGCGCACCAGTATGAAGTACAGGTAGAAGAGACTGGCCAAGATCTGGCAGAGGAACACGAGCGTGAGGAACAAACCAAACGCTTCACTACCAGACTAGGGCTGTGTGTCGTGGCCAAGCAGAATTATGACAGAATTATTTTTTAAGTGAAATGTGTTTGTTAAATATACTCTGTCCTTTTTTAATTTAATTTATATTTTTATATTATTTGTTAAATAAACTAATGTTCTTTTTAAAATGTATTTATATTTTTATATTATTTGTTAAATGAACTAATGTTCCTTTTAAAATTTATTTATATTTTTATATTATTTGTTAAATAAACTAATGTTCTTTTTAAAATGTATTTATATTTTTATATTATTTGTTAAATATACCTTTAATGTCCTTTTTAAATTTTATTAATATTTTAATTTTTATATTATTTGTTAAATATACCTTTAATGTCCTTTTTAAATTTTATTAATATTTTTATTAAATTCTTATATTATTTGTTAAATATACTCTAACTTATAATTTGTATAATTAGTCAATCAAACACCTGATAATACTGACAGGCGGAGTATAAGATCATCTACAGACCTTTTTTATTTATTTTATTTATTATATTTATTCATATTTTGGTCTCGACACCGACATCAGCCAAGAGAGTGCTTTCATTTATGTATTTAAATATATAAATATATTTTTAAAATCATCAAGTACAGATGACAGTATACTAAATTGCATTCATGCCATTTAAAAAATATGTTTTTGATGATTTTCATCACTGTATAAAAGTAATAAGAATCGAGGAGTGTAATTATCATGAAAATAATGCTACAGTTTTTCATGCAAAATGCAATTTCTGATTTTTGATTGTAATGTTTGTGTGTAATATGTGAGTGAGCGGTTGGTCAATCCCACCTTCAGAAAGTTCATGCAAACGTAGTTCCATCTGATGTTCGGGTTTCTGAAGGGAACAGTAAACAGTGAGGTCATCAGGATATTGATTGGTAAGTGTGTAATACAGTTGTGCGGTGAGCGAGAGGCGTTACCGCGGATACTCCTCACGGTAGATCAGCGTCGGGCAAAACAAGAAGTACAAATAACTGTAGAGTGACGGATATCGCAGAGATTTATCTGTGGAAACACAGATCAGGGTTACAGCATTATTCACACACCTTCAACATCTCTCACAGTATCACAGTTTAGAAAACGGTGATAAAATATGACAAGAGTTATTAAATGAGTGGATATTTGACTGGTTTTGTCCGTCCTACTGTTAGACTCTCTCACACATGAATTATGTTGAATATCTGTCAGCCAGTGTTGCCAACTATTTTCAAAGGAAAGTAGCTAACTTTTTTTTTTTTTTTTTTTTTAGACATTAGACATACATAACACACAAACAATAACATGACATCCAAAAAGACAACAATCCAAGAATTTCCAAAGTTAGTTTAACATAAATAAGTAAGCGACTAAACTAAAAAATATAAAGAAAAAATGAAAAGAAATATATAAAAAATTAAATTTAAATAAAGGGGCTAAGTTTAACTATTTGTATAATATAATAGCTACGAGAAAGTTACAAACCAGTAATCAGTATTGAAGAAAAAGAGAAACATCTGTTCAATTATCTTCAATTCTTTGGCAAATACAGTGCATTTCTTATTATCTATACATTTAAGAGACTCAATATACAACATAAAATCAGCCAAAAAAACCTTCAAACAAGGGTTAGAATTATTAAATTTACTCTTATGAATGTAAAATTTACCTAATAAAATCATAAGATTAATCATAAAATTTACAGACGTAGTTTTTTACTCAAAATATATGATAACATGTTTGGGTGTTAATACACAATTATGACCTGATTTCCGTTGAAAATATATAGTTAAATTTTCCTCAATTTTTTTTGAATGATGACATTAAAAAAAAAAGATGTAGAGTTTTTTCTGGCTGATTCAGACAAAATGAACAATTCTCATCAATCTCCATAAATTTTGATAAAGTGTAATTACTAACATAAATGTTATGAAGTACTTTTAAGTGTATTTCTCTATATTTGTTAGGTATAGGAAAGTAGCTAACGTCTTCGCTAAATGTCGCTAGATGACGTCATGCGTAAATTAGCATATTAATGACGTCATCGCGTCGTACTTGCCTAATGTGTTTTCTCTCGAATGCTCTTTTTAATATAATATAGCCGAATGTCAAATAAAAGCTGTTCTTATTTCCTTTTTTTTTTTTGTCAGACAAACCAACATTATTCACACACCTTCAACATTTCTCACATTATCAGTTTATTCGCTATAGTTTAGAAAATGGTAATAAAATATGAGCAGAACTCAGAGTTATTAAATGAGTTGATATTTGACTGGTTTTGTCCGTCCTTCTGTTAGACTCTCACACATGAATTATGTTGAATATCTGTCAGCTGTTAAATTTAACTACACAATTACATAATACCAGTTTAGCTCAACCAGTGACCAAGCAATGCTTCATGTTGTTCAGTCTGTGTGTAAAAAGAGCATTAGCAATTACAGAAAACACACTGAAGAAAACATGATCAGCTCAAAGTGGAGGAATCATTTTTGCTCCCAAATGTCACTGGTAGTCACTGTATGAAGAATTATTGGGTATAATATGTCACAGTTTACTTTATTTTGCTCTCCTACTTACATTAGTGAACTATAGTGTCCTGCACACTCTGGTAAAACAATATGAAAACTGATATCTGGAGTCTGGATAATGTTTGGTGTGACTGTACAAAGAATCTGCAGTCGAGAGTTGAAGCTCTCACCCTTCAGTGTTGAGCTTTTGAGGACGGCTGGGACGGTTTCACGGATAAACGAGTAACTCTTCATCACAAGTCTGATCTGTGGAGTAAAAGCAGGAGTTAGTCGAGTCTATGGCCTTCATTTATACAGCGCTTTAACAATACAGAGTTTCACAGCAGCTTTACAGTGATAACAGGAGATTACAGTAGCAGAGATAGTTTAGGCTTTACAGCAGCTCTAGAATAAAGTTATTGTCCAGCTAAAGATCATTAGTTAACTTAGGGGCCGCTAACACGACACCGTTTAACTGAAGACAAAAACTTTGATGTGTTCTGGACGTTTATTTGCACACAACAGCGTTTGGTGCTCGAGAACGCAAACTTTGAAACAAGGTACAAGTTTTGAAAACATTATCATCTCCATGTAAACTTCAAACAGTGTTGTGCCTGAACGCGTTCAATGAACGATAGTTCATGAACTCGTTCATATTTTGGGCGAACGTGAACTGAACGTACTGAATTACTGCCTGATGAACGTTACTGTGAACGCGTTCATTCTGGTGTTTGTGAACGCACGCTCTCTCAGTTTAACTTCGTTCAATAGGGTGCCAGATTTCTATAGAGCCTTCCAGGCGAAAACCCGGCTAAAACACACGTAAACAGGCCTTAATATGTAGCGAAAAAACACCCAATCTGGCAACACCAGCCAGCAGCGTCGCATCGCGTCCGCCGCATGCGTCATCAAAACAAAAAGCAGCATGTAGTCGACAAAGCAGCGAGCGAGGAGGCGTCGTATGACAAGGTCGGTGAGGATGGGAAAAATCTTACATTTCTGTGCAAACTTTGCCCGTCGATGTGGTTATATATGGGCTGTGGTGGCGATAATTAAAACAAAATAAAAATAGTTTGCAGCAACATAGGGAAAAAAAGAACTATGAACTAGTTAATTTTTTGAAGTATGAACTATGAACTGAACTAGTTCATTTTAAAATTTGTGAACTGAACTTTGAACTAGTTCATGTAGAAAATGAACTTTCCCAACACTGACTTCAAAAACGTGTTTAGTCCATAGACAGTAAAGCCCCGCCCCTTTTCAGCGCTGCGCTCGTTGTCTTTTGACTTCCGGTCTGTATTTTCACAGCAATCTTGCATAGGTATGAATGAACTGCTCGTAAAAAATGTCCCGGTCGACATTTGTTAAGACATCTGCTTTACAATGCTTATGATAAACATTACAATGCTCATGATAACTTTTGTTAACTCTACAATAAGTAAATCCACTTCACCAGCTAATTACTCCTGGACAGCGATGCCATAGAAATATACAGAGCGACCGCAAAAACGGAAGTTCAAAGACAATATTCTAAAGATGACGGCGCCCACGTTTCTCTGGTGCATAAGGTCTATAGATGTGCGTGTTTGAATATGTATGTGCGCAGCCGCATAATCTTTCTTTACACCAAATTACTTGCATAATACAGAATTTTTTGACGTTTCCGCGGATCCATACGAACTGGAATCAATTTGATAACGTTTTAACTATACATTAAAATTGAGTGGAAAAGTGCAGCGTGAACTTTCTACTAAATCTCTCCTTTTGTGTTTCACAGAAGAAAGAAAGACAGTCATAGCGGTTTGGAACAACATGTGGGCGAGGAAATGATGACCTTTTTAGGTGAAGTATTCTTATAAATGTGAAGCTTGCACTCATAAATCTGCAGTCAGGGAAATTAATTCTGTATACAAGCATTCAGAAACAACAAATGTGAGGAAAAGGTTTAACGTGTCAGGACACAAGTTTATAATAAGAGTGGATTTTTTAAAATAATAATGATAATGTACATGCGTTTCACGTGTTTGCCCTATAGATATGCGTTTGAATATGTATCTGCGCAGGCGTGAAGTCTTTCTTTACAAATTGACCTCAACAAATTACTTACAATTTATAATACATAATTATTTATCGCTTCCACGTAGCCATGAGAACTGGAATTATTTTGTCAACGTTTTATCTCCACAGTCAGACTGTTTCTGCCCAGTTGTGTCCAGTAGCCCGGTGACCTCTGACCTCTGACCCCCTTATTTGAGCACGTCTGGTTTGATATGCATGATATGATGCCAATAATTGAGTGATTTATTTAATTTGGCAAAGGGCAGCAGACTTTGGATCCTGAACCTCAAGTGTACGTTGGCAGAAACCACTGGGCATCGCTTCGAGTCTGGCACAATATTATTAAACCCAGTTCGTTAACCATTCATTTATTAAACTTCCATCTTCATAGTATTTGATGTAATCATGTATTAAATATAGTATATTATTCATAATTTGATATAAAATAATTATATATCAAATAATGATAATCATTAAACGATATATATTAGTCTAATATAATTTAATGATTGTTAAATAAAAATTAGTGTAATGTATTTCTGGTTATAAATTTCATTTCATTATGTAGATTATAAAAATATATTATATATAATTTAATGACAATCATTATTTATATTATTATTGACACATTATTATTAAAACCCAGTTTGTTAATCATTCATTTATTAAACTTCTATCTGTATCTTCATAGTATTTGATGTAATTATGTATTAAATATTATATTATATAATGCATTAAATATTATATTAGAAATATATATATATATATATATATATATATATATATATATAGTTGAATGATTATCATTATTTAATATATAATTATGTAATATAAAATTATATATATGTATATACATATATATATATTCTATTGTTTTTATTTAATAAGCATTCAATTATATATGTAATTTATTTGTGATAATATACCTGATTATTATATATCATTTAATTATCATGTAGATTATATATTAAATAACTATATATAAATTGTATATAGAAATTGAAACATTAAACATTGAAAAATTTAGTGTTTTTTATATTTATATATATATATATATATATATATATATACATTATTTTTTTTATATAATTTATTTAATTTAATTATTAAATTACATGTTTATGCATTACATATTTATGTAATTTCATAATAAAGTAGATTAAGTATAGCCTGTCGATTGTTTATTCCCAGTACCTGTTCTAATATGATGATGAATCGAGATGCGGGTGGCAGCTGGTAATGCAGGACGACACACACAGGGAATATTCCCAGCATGCTCGTCTGCGCAGCACACAGCGTGAGCGCACACACACACGTCCTCCAGCGGCTCCTGAGGGCCCGTTCGCCCCAGACCCGCAGAACGTGGTACGGCCCGAGCAGAGTGTAGCTCAACATGAGCGTCCAGGCCCAGACGACCGTACTCAACTGACCAAACGCGTAATAAAACAGATCAAAGTCCAGAACCAGCCTGAAATACACACACACTCACTGTCAGGCTCTCACACACACACGTATACACACTGTACACACACTCACTGTCAGGCTCTCACACACGTATACACACTGTACACACACTCACTCACACACACTCTCTCTCACACACACACTCTCACCTGCCCTGGTCGATGTAGTCCACTGCTAAAGTGCTCATGATGAACAGGAATAGAGCTGCGATGAACATGTGGTAGATGGTCCTGATGTGACTGATCTCAAATAACTCACTGGAGAGAGAGGAACACTTTGTGCCATTTTTGGTTAAAATAATAATAATAAAAATAGCTGCAAGCCCCGAAGGGGAAGCAACAGCAGTGCAGAGCCAGAAAAACAGAACCAACATTTTTTTAAAACACAACACACTTTCACTTAGCTTCCGAGGTTCAGTAGTTCAATTTTGTGCAACGAATAACAGATAAATGCTATATTTGAAAAGTTCAGATTCGGTTATTCTCAGAACGACACCATGTCTGGAACAGATGCAACTTCTGCACCTCTTCTGGCCACAGTCTCTCTTGCGGTCGGGCAGAAATTACATCTTTAAAAGATGTAATTTATGACAAAATTCAAAATGGCCGACCGATGGTTTATCCTCGGATTGGGCATGAGACGAGGAATCCATAGACACCAAGGTCACTATTTTCTGACTAACTGTTCAAAAGTTATGATTTTTCATTTCTCATGACCTGTAGGTGACGCTGTTCCCAAATTTGGCATGGACCCTCAGATCATGGTTCTAATGAAGTGTACCAAGTTTCGTTCCAATTGATCAAAGTTTTGCTAAGATACTGCCTCTTAACCAATTTTGAGTCAACATTAAGATGGCAACATTTTCTAGAACAAAACATTTAAAAGTTATAACCATTTGAAAAGTGAATTTTTGAACTAATGGTGGCGCTATAGAGTTGGTCCTAGAGACCCAAAAGTCGGTCTTATTACTGTTCATTACCATCACTACAAGTGTGCCAATTTTCATTATTTTCCTACTTGCGGTTCATAGGGCTGCCATAGACTCTCATTGGGGAGGAAGAATATTACAGTAAACTGATGACAATTACAGTTTTCTCAGACTTTGTGACATTTTCAAGAACAGTTTTAATATTTTTGTGAAATTGTTTACAAAGTCGTGACCTTTTACCTTTGGCATTTAGGATGTTTTGAAGTTTTAAATTGTCAAATTATTACTAGGCTGTGAGTCTTGGGGGTGGGTTGCTAGGGCGTTGCTAGGGTGGTTAGGATTTTTCACCCATTTTTCTCATTGATTCATAAACGTCAGTAATACTTACTCCAGCAGTGAGCATCTGGCTATAAACACCTTCCCCTGCTCCAGTTTGTGCCTGGAAATCAAAGTACATGTGCAGAAACACTTTTATTCAAGCACGCAACACCTTCTGCATTGGCAGGAAATGACATCACAGACACTCACCTGTTGTTGGTGCTTCCCGTCTGCTCGGTGTGTGTTTGTGTGTGTGTGGACAGAGACTGGATTGAGTCAGTGAGCGCTCGCTCCAGCACTTCATTCAGACGAGACTGAACATGTCTGATCACCGCCTCTTTCATCCTCTGATCAGAAAACAGTTTTATACGGTCAGAATTTACCATATAATTACCATGGTCTATAAATACTGCAATATGCAATACTAAAATAATTTTTTTTTTTTTTGCGAATATGAGAAAAAATATTTAGAATTACTTTAATAGTTTAATTATTATATCTAAAAAAAGGAATGAATATATATTTTCTTTAAAATAAATGTTGGGACCACTGGGATTTTATTTATTCTAGTGCTGTCAAATTGATTAATCGATTCTAAAATTAAAGTTTGTGTTTATATAATATATGTTTGTATATATGTTATGGTTTATATTTATATATATATATATATATATATATATATGTGTGTGTGTGTGTGTGTGTGTGTGTGTACAAATAAACACATATATATATTTAATAATATAAATATAATAAGTATAATTTAATATAATAATATATAAACATACTTTAATTTTAGAATTGATTAATCGTGATTTACCACTAATTTATTTATTTTTAGATTTTTTTTTATTAAATTTTTTTTTATTCTTGACAGGAGATGTTGATTGATTTCAATATTTCCTGGCAAGAATAAAAAGATTTTTAGAGTGCAGACCTTTGCATTTTTAATGCAATTTATACAAAACAATTTAAACAATTTATTTGGTATTTGATGCCTTTAATTTTAGCACACACACACACATATATGTTTCACTGCTTCTATTGTTTTCATTTGTAAGTCGCTTTAGATATAAGCCTCTGCTAAATGAATAAATGTAATGTGTGTGTGTATATATATATATATATAATTTATTAAATATTATATATTTTATACATACAGTATATATAATAAATATATGAATTAAACTATTAAATACTTTTTTATTTGAATCCACTTACATTAAAGGCATTATCAACACACACACACACACCAAAATACATTTTCTTTCTTTCTTTCTTTCTTTTTTAGGCAGGATCATGTTGTTTTCGGCAGTGAAGTGTCTTACCTCCATGTCTTGGTTTCTCTGTGTCATCTCTCTCGTTCTCGTGTGATTCTCCTCTGCACACACACACACACACACAATACAGCTGTGCTTTACATTATCTGAGCAGAATAAAGTCCTGACAGAAGGATCAGTGTAAACTCACGCTGTGTGACCGAGCCGTTCTCGGTGTGTGTGGCTCCTCGGCCTCGAGTGTGTCTGGAGGTGTGTGTTGACATGACGCTTTAATCGATCACAGTCCTGATGGAGTTTTATATTCAGATGCATGAAAACATGATGATGGTTGCAGAAGGTTTATATGATGCTGGTTCAGTCTAATGCATCTCATCATCTGACCTTTGAACCCTGCTGAAATGTTGACCTGGAGTAACCTGTGCTATAGTATAAGCCCTGCTCACTGAAGCTAGTTTACTCTGAATGCAAACACCGCTAATCTTTGACCGTTCGTGTCACACAACGTTGATATGACCGAAAGAAACCCTCATTGTACTTTACGTTTAGCAAACGCATCTCCTTCTGCAGTCACATGGCCTCAGTGTCATGAACACACACATTTAAAGAGATATAATGAATATTATTACACATTTATGGTTATGGCTGATAAATGATGTTGGAGATGATGCTAAGACAGACGCAGATACGGATCAGATGTCACTTGTTGAAAAACTCACTTCATGAAGAAATTAATACCTATGAATCACTTACTTTATGAATTTATGAATGCTTTGATTGCTAGATTTGCTTTGCTTTTTAATTGTAAAGACACAATAACTTTATAAGTGTTCCTAAGAAGGGATTTATGAATGAATTTCATGTAAACATGTCTAGATCATATTTCACCCAAAAAATCTAAGAAAAAAAATTGCATAAAAAAGAAAATGCATTAATATATGTGTATATATATATATGTGTGTGTGTATTAGTTAGTCTTATTACTGTAATAGTGTTTTTGCAGTAAATTACTTTAATACAATTATTACAAATAAAAGCAATGCTAAAATTATATAGATGTATATGAAAATGTA
Organism: Rhinichthys klamathensis goyatoka; assembly: GCF_029890125.1. NCBI lineage: Eukaryota > Metazoa > Chordata > Actinopteri > Cypriniformes > Leuciscidae > Rhinichthys > Rhinichthys klamathensis. Next base: position 178,466 of record NW_026606975.1, on the reverse strand, counting down.
TAAATGCACTACTATATATATAATTTATTTTATTTGATATTTTTTGCAGTAAAAATACTTTAATATAATTATTACAAATCAAAAGTATTGCTAATAGCAGCACCATGATGAATAAATCATACACCTTAAAATATAGCATTATTTCTGTATTAGAATTTGGAAGGGAAATGTAATTGTCATGAATATAATATCAAAATACAAAGAATAAAATTTTCCTAAAATAGGCTTTCTGTGAACAAAAATATGTTTTCCTTTTATTTAGTTATTTATTAAGTGAAATATGACCCGACAGATATTTCAAAATGATTTATTACAAATGATAAAATCCCCAGTACCTGATTTGAATCACTGAACATGAACCGTAATGATCGTCGGAAGCCTGAAGCGCTGGCGGACCGGCTCGCCCTCAGGTTCGGGTCGTTGGCGGGTCTCCAGTGGTGTTGTCCCGCTCGCGGAGACTGAACGTGTGTTTATATGAGCTTTGCTCTTCAGTGTCCTCACTCAACACCGGCATTGATCTGTGTACACACTGAATCTGCTCTACTGACCCTGTGTCCACTTATAACAGAACACACTCTGCTGTCAGTCACTATACTGTACTATATACACGAGTATATGCGCATGATTGCGTGAGCTAATTACAGATTAAATCGATTGTTTTGGTTGTCAGCCAGACGCTTGTAGACTTGCTTACACACTGACAGAGTTTCATTTTGGGGTGAACTAACCTTTAAGGTGAACATATTCATATTAAAACATTAACATTGCTTTAACATTAGGGTCACAAACGGCATCAGGTTTATTAGGCTGCTGTCACTTTAAGAGTGAATGCACTGATCCAACAGTCTGATACACAAGCGATTTCTTTCACTGTTTATGTTCACTTAAGAAAATACAGACTATGGGTCTCATTCATGAAACATTCGTAAATATACGAGTAAATATGCGAGTGATTTGCGCGTAAAGAGACCTTCCCGAAAACTCTTCTCCTGATTCACAAATACTTCGTAAACGTCAGATGTGATCGTGAAATGTGTGTGTGTGTTAATGAATTCCAATCAGTCGTAAATGGGGCGCGCGTGCACGTTCATTCTCAATTACCATAAATCCCGCCCATTAAATCCGACTGACAACTATATATGGGCATCATATTATGACACCAAACGAAGGATTTCAACATGTCTTCTCAAAAGCGAATGAAAAAGAAACATTTCTCAGATGCAGAAATCGAAGTTTTATTATCAGAAGTTCGTTCAAAACACCACATTTATTTTCAAGCGTACATAGTGGCGAATCGGGTCCTAAATAAAGGAAGCTTGTCAGCATTACAGATGCAGTTACTGGAGTTTCATCTGCTAATATAATATTATATTAAATATTTTATTATATATAATATTTTATATATAATAAAATATTATATATAATATTTTATATATAATATTTTTTCAAAATATATAATATATATATAATATTTTTTCAAAATGCTGTGCAAATATGTCCCCGATTAAGGTGAATTAAAAAGCAGCCTTAGTTATTAATGAGCAAAACGTTCAGATGTTAAACATTTGGAAAATACGAACATTTTAATGAATCCGAAAATTTACGCCAGAACCACTTTACACACGATTCACACACAAATTCGTTGTGCTCGTGTTTCATGAATGAGACCCAATGATAATGAGGATACTTGTTAATTCAGGCATTTTCAAGCACGAGACGACGTGAAAGAGTTTCAGTGTTCGCGCGCTCATAATTCATAAAAATATTACCGCGATTGACACCGATAAATATATTTGCCAACACAGATTTTTTACTCTCGTCTGGCTTTGGCGAATGTTAATTTCAGGCCCTGGATGTAGATATGGAAACTAGATCTAATGAATGACTCACACATTTGTGATTTTATATTTTTGGGGAACACTTGATCATTATATACTTTTTTTCATATTTATCTGCTCCATAAGGGAGTTTTCACAGCGTCAAATAACAAAGAGAATCGTTTTCTTGGAGTCAAGAACATTTTAATAATCTAAAGAAGCTTTTTCTAAAGTAAAGAACCTTTTGTGGACAGTAAAGATTGTATGGATTCTTCACGTTACGGTAAAGAGTTTATATTTTGTACATTCAGAAAACACTGACGTTCATGAATCAGATTCTCTTTATTGAAACAGTTTTAAAGGAAAGTTTTTCTACATGTCCATCATGCTCTACAGAAACCAAACACAGAAAGGGAAATTATTACACATCCTCTAGTCCATCATTTATCCAGATGATGCACAGAATCTCTTTTAAACAAACATGAGATCTCGTATAACTGTATTCGCCCAGTTAAAGGCAGAGACGGTCAGAAAGCGGCCCACATATATGAATATTGTTATGCATTATTATATCTTTATGAATGCATTATCTAATCAACCTAATCCTGGCTGCACGATTTACTGTACAAGACTCAAAGGTGCAGAATCACTTACAGAAGTGTTATCAGAATATATGTCTCTCATAACCTGACTCTCTCGCCCTGACTGGCAGATCAGGACGTGTTGACAGGTCAAAGGTCAGACTCGAAGCAACCTGACCATACACACACACACACACACACAGATGAATGTGCCAGTATTTGATCAGAGTTCACACTGACTGATGTGACTGTGTCTGATCACGTGTGTGTGTGTGTGTGTGAGAGAGAGAGTGTGTGCGTGAGTACATGCTTTGTGTGTGTGTTAGAGTGCATGCATGTGTGTGTGCTCATGTGTTTGAGTGTGTGTGTGTTTGTGTGTGTGCGCTCATGTTTTTGAGTGTGTGTGTGTCTGTCTGTCTGTCTGTGTGTGTGTGTGTGTGTGTGTCTGTCTGTCTGTCTGTGTGTGTGTGTGTGTGTGTGTGTGTCTGTCTGTGTGTGTGAGTGTGTGTTCTGACCTGTGATATGAGCAGTTGACACACACAGCTCTCTCTCGGTCTCTGAGTGTGTGTGTGTGTGAGAGTGTGTGTGTGTGTGTGTGTGTGTCTGTGCGTGTGTGTGTGTGTGTGTCTGTGTGCTCGTGTTTAAGTCTGCGTGTGTTTGTGTGTGCATGAGTGTGTGTGTTTGTATGTGTGTGAGAGAGTGCATGTGCATCAGTGTGTGTTTGTGTGCTCATGTGTTTAAGAGTGTGTGTGTGTGTGTGTGTGTGAGTGTGTCTGCATGTGTTTTTGTTGTTTCTCACACATCTGAATTTATAAAATGTCAAGATAATAATTTCTCAACTCCATTTATGAAGTATAAAATCCTGATTCTAGGATCAATCCGATCTACTTAGATATATTTAATTAATCTTTTATTATCTGACTTTTACACTTAAATATTTAATGTCACAAACTGGTCACGTGACACATCTCTCTTATGGAAGCTTGTTTCTGCTTCAGATTCAAATTAAAATGGTAATTTCAACTTTTTATCTCACAATTCTGACCTTTCTTTTCAGAAATGTAAGATTTAAACTCAAAATTGTGGGAGAAAAAGTCGCCATTACCTTTTTAATTTATTTTTAATTTTATACTCTCTAGTTTATTATAGCTAGAAGTAATTTAACTAAATAAAAACTAAAAGTTGTTTTCTTTATACAACGATACTGAAACATAAATAATGCATACAAATCTAAATATGAGTATAAAAATAGTTACAGCTACATAAAAATATCCCATCATATTATCATAACCTGACACTAATGTAGACGACGAGGAACGGCATCAGTCGGTCGGCTTTTGGGTCGTTCTCAGGAAACGCTGACTTTTATCTGATATTTTGTTTGTTTTTCATTATTATATCTGCTAATTAGCATTTCCTCATTTATCAATGCATTTTAATTCAGCATTTTCTCTTATATAGGGACACTGCCCCTTTAACAAATGATGATTAGAAATTATTATTGGTTAGAAAATGACTATTGGTACTAATATATAGAAAGACTGAAGGATTATGGGTAATAGTTTAATAGAAAGCGATAAATTAAAGTGTTCCTGAAAGTCTGCTGCTGTTTTCTGAGAATGACCCGTGAGAATGAACGCTCTTCATCATCGCTGGACTTCATGCAGCTCGACGTGTGTGTGTGTGTGTGTGTGTGTGACGTGTGTGTGTGATCACTGGAACTGCAGGCAACATGCATATATAAATATACAGAGAAGAAAATTCAGAAGTACAGGTCGCCTGGAGAGAAACAGAAACAACATGGTAAATATTACTTTTCATATTTAATATTATTTTTAGTAATTGTTTATACAAATATAAAAATGTAATATTATAATAAAATTATAATTGTTATGCATTGTCATATTTATCAATATAACTTAAATTCAAATAAAATTATATATATATATATATATATATATATATATAATGTAATATATGTTGATATTTTATTAAATATATGCAATGTATTATAATTACAATATTTAGTGACATATTTATAATATTATAAATATATATTATACATAAAATTGACAAATATATATATTTTTATAAATAATGTATTAAAATACTACAATATTTATACAAATATAAAAATGTAATATTATAATATATATTTATGCATTAATATATGCATTGTCATATTTATCAATATAACTTAAATTAAAATAAAATTATATTTATATATATATGTAACATGTTGATATTTTATTTAATATGTTCAATGTATTATAATTACAATATTTAATAACATATTTATATTATAAATAAATATATAATATTATAAATAAAATTGACATATATGTTTTTATAAATAATTTATTAAAGTACTAGAATATTTGTTAATATGGTAAGTAAATACATTAAATAGATTTAATTACATATATTATAATAAACAAATATTAAAGTTTTTATAATCTTATAATTGATTAAATTACTAAAGAATATTATTAAATATATGTAATGTATTATACTTATATTTAATAACGTTATTTTATAAATCTATATATAAAATATAATTTCATAATTTATTAAATTACTAAAAATATTAAATATGATAATACTTTAAATATATCTTTAGTAATTTAATAAATAAAGTTATAATATTATTATATTAATAATGTAATATATATTATTCAATATATTTAATTTATTATAATATATTTATACTCTTTTTATAATTTAATAAGCTATTTTTTTTATATACAAATACTGTCCATTACTGTGCATATGCTTGCATTTAAAACAATAATATCAATACCATGTTTTTGTTTTTTTACAGTGCTATTGTAAAGGTGACTTCAGTAGTTCTCGGTCAGGTTACCTGTGTGTGTGTGTGTGTGTGTGTTTAGCTGGCGATGGGCTTCTCTTGACGAATGCGTTCCTCTGATTGGTCAGCAGTGACAGACGTAGAGCGAGCGCTGAAACACACACTAGAAAGCATCATCATCAAACACACACTAGAAAGCATCAGCATCATCATCAGTTATTAACACGCTTACCTGTTATCATTCACATCTCTGCCATTTCCTGTCAAATAAGTATGAATATGCATTAAAATACTGATAATAAGTGCACAAAATAATGCATTAAAGATGCTCAGATACGAGTTTATTTACATGTACTGCATTAAATATAAATTTCCATTTATTTTATAGAAAACAACGGTGATGATCAACACATTATAGAGTCTGGATGTTTCAATCAGGTCCCATGCAGAAACTCTTGTAATCACTGGACTCTGAATAATCACATTTGGTTCAGCTCATAAAAGTACAGCATCAGTTGTGTTGGCGTGAAATGTCTTTACCGTTCAGTGTGTGTGTGGAGTCCGTGTGTGTGTCGTTCGCTGACTGCGTCCTGTTCACATGAGGAACACACACACACACACACAGCTGTAGTAAAAACACAGTTCAGTCGGGCATAAGCCATACACACTGTTTGTCACTCACTTGTTGGTCAAACTGGACTCTGTTGATTTGGGTTTTTCACTGGCGCTGTTGAACATCGCATTGCTGAACGTGATTGG
>NW_026606975.1:150000-167500 GCF_029890125.1 Rhinichthys klamathensis goyatoka | reverse complement strand
CCCACCGTCAATTTGGTGTGTGTATAATAAAATCATTTAGTCACTACAATTAAAACTTGAACGTATTTGCTTACTAAATTGTGAGCAGAACGAAAGTTGCAGCAAAGATCAGCAACAGGAGTCAAAATTCATTAATCACGAGAGTGAAGAGCTGACTGGAAAAATTATGACGGAATATTTTGTGTAAAAGCGCCTATATAAGCGAATCTGTCATTTACTCTTTTGTTGTTGTCTTTTCCCTGAAAACCGGAAGCAATCGGTCCCCGATATGGCGCTAATTTTCAAGTGACACTAAAAAGTATGCGGCTGCACTGGAATTCATAACGGTGCGCGTCCATGGCGACGAGCGAGCAAAACAGAGCGAATGTTTTTTCATTTCTACTTCCATAGAAATTCATTCGAGCGCACTGTGAGCGCCACCACTATAAATGTCCGTGCGGACGTCCTTACTTTACTTTCACTTTTAACTTAGCGATTTAACACGTTTTACACGTCAAATAACCGGTGAGAAAATATTCTCGGAGTCACATAGGCTACCTAATATATTTAAATACAATAGGCCTACCTGATTTTGAACACAAGAGGGCAGTATAGCCCTATGTATTATTTGATATATTTATTTTTTTAACTGAATAGTGCATCCTGGCTGTTTTTAAACTTGTACATTACTCTTAAATTGAAAACAAGAATAAAATGGGTTTAGTTGTGATATTTGTATAATTTTATCTAGAAATAAATGGTGTATAATTAAATTTTTAGAAGATATGAGGCTTTTAGTGTTTATTTTTTTTTTTACATGATTTTAATCCCTCGCCATAGCAAAACAATTAGAGATATTCAATAGATATTCACAATTATGCTTCTTTAATGTATTTTCATCATGTTGAAAAAGTTTGGTGGGAATAAAATAAACCACTTAAGAGGAGTGGGTAAAAATGTAGAGCCTGGTTTTGCAAAACATCCACATTAAGACAAAAATAGCCCACTTCCTGTTGGGCTGGCTTAAAGTTGTTTGGCCCGATGAGATCTATATACCGAGTTTCATAATATTACATGCAAGTGTGTTTGATTTATGGACCAAATTTTCTGACGAAGTTTATGGACCAAGTTAATTTAATTAATAAACTAATTATATAAAACTATTTTCAATGCACTACAATTCAACTGGTTATATGCCTTTACTTATTAATACAACTTATTTAAAAAATACAAGGCGTAAGACATTTATTTTCTTTTTTAATGCAGGCCAAACAACACAGCAGTCAAATGGTTAATCTAGCCCCCCTCCCCCTCCCCACACTCACAGACACACACACACACAGAGACGTAGGCTCAGAGAGAGAGAGAGACATAAAATGACAATTTTCAAACCAAAATATCTGACTTCCTGTTGGTTGGAGCTATTGAGTGTAAATTAGAAACTTGTCTGGCTGGAGGAGAACAATACACATACCGATTTTTATTACTGTAGATAAAATTAATCCCCCCACTTTTGACAAAAGGTGGCGCTACTGAGCCCTCAACACGCCCGTTTCTGAAACTTTGCACATGTCTACTGGCTAATAAATGAGATGTGTCTGTCGAGTTTCATGCAATTTTAAGCAATTTCAGGCATGCTAAGAGTCTCAAAAGCATAAAAAAAGAATATTAAAGTTTGATGCGTTGCCACGACAACAGTATCTAAGATATCAAGAATCCATTCACAGGTCTACATCTGCCGTGTGTTTACATTATAGTAGTGAAGTTTGAAGCAAATCGGGTAAAAATAAGAGGGTGATTTCAAAGCATTTAGGAAGTGACACACTTCCTTCTGCCAGTTGGTGGCGCTATAACTTTGACTCACAATAGTCACATCCATGTGATCGGGCTCTTACAGCGAACACACTGGTGAAGTTTCATCAAGATTAGTTAATGTATGCAGTAGTTATGACACACTTCCTGTTTCACGTTTCTCGCCATAATTTTGTTTCCTCGCCACGGCCAAACCGTTCGAGATATCAAAAATCCCCTCGCAAACTTTCATCCTCAATGTCTTGACTTCATGCTGACCGAGTTTCGTGCCGTTTGTTTGAATTCTCTAGGAGGAGTATTTCACATTCCATTGCGTGTGTTTTACCAACAACCCTAAATAGCCGACTTCCTGTTGGGCTGGGGTAAAAAGTAAGAGTGTGAAGTATATATGAAACGAGGAGATCTACATGTGTACCGAGTTTCATATTATTACATGCAAGCGTGTTTGATTTATGGACCATGTTTTCGGACCCCGTTCCAGGGGGCGCTGTCGAGCCCCCCTGCCACGCCCGGGTACCATCTTCAGCCCGGCCCTGATGGCCGCGGGTTCTGACCAGTGTGCAAAGTTTCAGGAGTTTTTGAGCATGTTAAGGCCTCCAAAAGTGTCCAAAAGGTAGCAGAAAAATAATAAGAATAATAATAAATATAGCTGCGAGCAGCGATTACGGGCCCAAGCCGGTGGCACCGCAACCCCGGTGCCTTTAGTTACCTAAAGGCACCGGAGTGGCGGTGCCACCGGCTTTGGCCCTTCATCGCTGCTCGCAGCTATATTTATATATATATATATATATATATATATAAACAAGCCGGTGGCACCGCCACCCTGGTGCCTTTAGGGTTACTGTGCATGACGGGCAATAACTTAACCCCGCTTTGACTGTTGAGAAGATGTGTACTGTAGAGCTTGCATTGGTGTGGGCTCTGCAAAAGTGTGCATTGAGGGCACATATCATATGCGTGAGCAACCTTCTGAAACCTAAAATGAAAAATGAGACACCCTACGGTCTCATGGACTTAATGGACACATGAAATAAGTACACAAGATTGAAAGTTAAATCAAGTGTGCCAAGACAGAATATTACTTGCCTGATCTGATTAGAAAAAAGTTTGTGTGTGTGTATGTGTGTGTGTGTGTGTGTGAAACGTGATTGAACAATGTAGACATTAAAACATACTCCGTCCTTTTGTTCATACAGGACATTATTCAAACTGCAAAGTGTTTACTTATATTTGTGTACAATCGCAATAAAACACAACATTGTGCTTTTGTCAAACTGTAAACTACAACTGTCACCCAACCAAAATCTCTTTTTTATTTTATAGAAAAATAAATAGTCTATCATTCAGATGAGAATAAAGTTAGTTCAAATTTTAAGGAAAACTCTGAAATATAGCACATTCATTTAAAATTCATTCAGGTTCAATTACCAAACATACAAATCTTAATGTAATTTAAAGCAAACAATACATTTAAAATATATGGGTTGTATGCCTATTTTTTTTATATAAAAAGATATATATCCAAAAAGACAGCCTAAACTTTAACAAGGGTTAAACAATCACTGTAACAGACACAATCATACACACACACACACACACACACACACACACAGACACAGACACAGACACAGACACACACAAGTCAAATCACTTACATTTTAGATGCAATATTGACTTTTTTCTGTTTCAGCAGCGAAAATAGTTAAACAAAGATCACAGCAGAACCATCGAGCATCTCACAGCAACGCGTTCTCATTACTGAATGATTCAGCATTTTGAACGAATCGGTTGACTCAAAGATTCAATGACCAATCCATAATCTGTCTCATTCATGAATGACTCAGCCGTTCGAACGAATCGTTCGAACAAATGAATCAATGACTCGCTCATTAAGACGGTCGCCTGGCGACACCTAATGATGGTTTAGTGATATGTTTAAAAGTATCATTCTTTCAAACGATTGTTAATTAACTCATATTTGAAACATAAGCTATATATATATATATACACACACATATATATACACAAAAATAAAATAAAAACACATTTGAAGCGTGTTTGCTTACTAAATTGTGAGCGGAACGAAAGTTGCAGCAAATATCAGCAATAAATTTCATTAATCACGAGAGTGAAGAGCTGACTGAAAAGATGATGACGGAATAGGCTATTTTATGTAAAAGCGCCTATTTAAGCGAATCTGTCATTGTACTCTTTTGTTGTTGTGTTTTCCGTGAAAAATAATAGACTATTGAACTCACAATTCAAGCAATTGGCCCCCGATATTGCACTAATTTTAAAGTGACACTAAAAAGTATGCGGCTGCAGTGGCATTCATTACAGTGCGCATCCATGGCGACGAGCGAGCAAAACAGAGCGAACGTTTTTTCATTTCTACTTCCATAGAAATTCATTCGAGCGCACTGCGAGCGCCACCACTATAAATGTCCTTACTTTACTTTCACTTTTAACTTAGCGATATAAAAGCCCCCGGTGTTACACGTCAAATAACCGGTGAGAAAAAATTCTCGGAGTCACATAGCAGCTACCTATATTTAAATACAACAGGCCTACCTGATTTTGAACACAAGAGGGCAGTATAGCCCTATGTATTATTTGATATATTTATTTTTTAACTGAATAGTGCATCCTGGCTGTTTTTAAACTTGTACATTATTCTTAAATTGAAAACAAGAATAAAATGGGTTTAGTTCTGATATTTGTATAATTTTATCTAGAAATAAATGGTGTATAATTACATTTTTAGAAGATATGAAGCTTTTAGTGTTTTTTTTTTTTTTTTACATGACTTTAATCCCTCGCCATAGCAAAACAATTAGAGATATTCAATAGATATTCACAATTATGCTTCTTTAATGTATTTTCATCATGTTGAAAAAGTTTGGTGGGAATAAAATAAACCACTTAAGAGGAGTGATGCATATTTTGTCATTTAAAAAAAAATACAAAAATTGTTATGCGAAAAGACAAGGACTTAGAGATTTCTTTATCCTTTAATGCAGGAAAAATCATACAGCCAGCCACACACACACACACACACACACATAAACACAGACACCAACCCTCCCTCCCTCCCCTCCCCTCTGCTCCCCTCCCCACACAGACACACACACAAACAGAATGGCAGGGGGACAAGAAATCCATTCAAACTACAATATCTGACTTTCTGTTGCTCTGAGCTAATGACTTTAAATTAGAAAGTCGATTGGCTTGATGAGAACAATATGCGTGGCAAGTTTTGTAACTGTAGGTAAAACGAGCAAAGTTATAACACACTTTATGTGTCCTTTTTTAGTCATAAAATTAATTTCCTCGCCACGGCCAAACCGTTCGAGATATCAAAAATCCCTCCGGAATTTAGCATCATCAATGTCTTGACGTCATGCTGACCGAGTTTGCTTGAAATCCGATCAATTCCCAAGGAGAATTAAATAGAATTTCAGGGGTATGCGTTTCCAAACAAACCATGATAGCCGGCTTCCTGTTGGGATGTCGTAAAACTTAGAGCACGAAAGTTGTTTAACCCAATGAGATCTATAAGTGTACACAGTTTCATATTATTACATGCAAGTGTCTTTGATTTATGGACAAGTGTTCGAATCCCAGTCCAGGGGGCGCTGTCGGTCCGCCCTGCCACGCCCGGGTACCAGCTTCAGTCCGGCCCTGATGGCCACGGGTTCTGACCCGTGTGCAAAGTTTCAAGAGTTTTAGAGGATGTTAAGGGCCCCAAAAGCCCCCGAAACCTTGATCAACAATAATTAAAAGCTTTGTCACTCAAACAGACACATCCCCCTCCCCCCACAGACACAGAGGTATGCAGAGAGAGGGAGAGAGGGACAGAGATTACTCCAAAACATCCCATTCAAACCAAAATATCTGACTTCCTGTTGTTCGGAACCAAAAACTGTAAATTAGAAAGTTGTCCGGCTTGATCTGAACAATATGCCTACCGAGTTTTAAGATTGCAGGTAAAACTATGAAACTAACCCTCTCACTTTTGTCAAAAGGTGGCGCTACTGAGTCCCTGCACCACGCCCGTTCCTGAAACTTTGCACATGTCTACTGGCTAATATATGTGACATGTCTGTCGAGTTTCATGCAATTTCAAGCATGCTAAGAGTCTCAAAAGCATCAAAAAAGAATTTTAAAGTTTGATGTGTTGCCACGGCAACAGTATCAAAGATATCAAGAATCCATTCACAGGTCTACATCTGGCGTATGTTTACATTATACAGATGAAGTTTGAAGCAAATTGGGTTAAAATAAGAGGGTGATTTCGAAGCATTTTGAAAGTGACACACTTCCTGCTGCCAGTTGGTGGCGCTATAACTTTGACTCACAATAGTCACATCCATGTGATCGGCCTCTTACAGCGAACACACTGGTGAAGTTTCATCAAGATCAGTTAATGTATGCAGAAAATATAACACACTTCCTGTTTCACGTTTCTCGCCATAATTTCGTTTCCCCGCCACGGCCAAACCGTTCGAGATATCAAAAATCCCCTCGCAATTTTTCATCCTCAATGTCTTGACTTCATGCTGACCGAGTTTCGAGGCATTTCTTTGAATTCTCTAGGAGAAGTACTTTAAATTCCATTGCATGCGTTTTACAAACAACCCTAAATAGCCGACTTCCTGTTGGGCTGGGGTAAAAAGTAAGAGTGTGAAGTATATATGAACCGATGAGATCTATATGTGTACCGAGTTTCATATTCTTACATACAAGCGTGTTTGATTTATGGACCAAGTTTTCGGACCCCGTTCCAGGGGGCGCTGTCGAGCCCCCCTGCCACGCCCGGGTACCATCTTCACCCCGACCCTGATGGCCGCGGGTTCTGACCCGCGTGCAAAGTTTCAAGAGTTTTCGTGCACGTTAAGAGCCCCAAAAGTGCCCGAATAGTCGTAAGAAAAATAAAAGAGAAAAAAAAAAAAAAAAAAAATAATCCTAAGGAAAACAATAGGGCCTTCGCCTTTTCAAGGCTTGGGCCCTAATAATAAATAATCCTAAGGAAAACAATAGGGCCTTCGCCCTTTGGGCTTGGGCCCTAAATAGTTTTAGTGTATTTTTAAGCATGCAGCAAACAACAGTAGGCTATTAATTGGTTAAACTTCTTACGGTCAGTTGATGGTTAACCCATAAGGCTGTTTAATATGCAGCCAGATCAAATTAGTGCAGAATCAACTTTGCGTTGCGATCGCGTGATCAGCCAGTGCTTCACCAAAAGCGGTTGTTAAAGGGGTCATAATGCCATTTTCATACAAGTTAATTTGATTCTTTGGGGTCTAAATGAAAACTTTGTAATATACTTTAATTAAAAATTCTCATTAGTATTGTAAGAAAACAGAGTAACTTAGTGAGATGAACGAACGCTATGTGTTTACTGATGTATACGTACTCAGTTTGACAATAACCATAACGCGTTGTTCATTATAAACGTGGGATTATGAATTATATTGAGAACGTCGTACATATAAAATGTACATAATGTCCCCTGAGTGTAAACCTTAGACGCATTCATCGTGAAGCGATTTGCAAAGATTAATATAAAGATTATTAAAACTTTACACTCACTTCTTCTGGAGGTGCAGCAGGAACACAATTTTTTTTATTTTTTTTTATTTAACCTTTATTTAACCAGGAATAGTCCCATTGAGTTACAGTAACTCTTCTCCCAGGAAGTCCTGGCCAAGATATAGTATCTTATATAGTATACCAAGATAATATCTGGTACCGATCCTTTTTTCATGAGCAGCTTCTTAACAAATCCAGCTTTATACTGACCCTCGTTTATAAAGCAGTCTGGTGTGTGAAATGATTTGCGCAAACATGAGAGCATTGACGTTGCTCGTGGGGAATATTCCCTTCGAAAACAAACTCAGCCACTGCGTCTTCAGCGGTTCGGATTTAGGAACATTAAAATGACTGTGTTCGTTATTACACCCAAGAACAGAACACCACAATCGCTTAGACGCCATTCTGCTCATAGACAGTGCTCCAGCGTATCAACACTAGCGGACTATGATGACAGCTCGCTCAGGGCGGGTCTGTGTTGAAACGCTGCTGTCAATCAACAATCGTGGGAGGGGCTTCCGAGCGTGTGACGTCACACGGTCGAACGGCTTGATTTGAGACAGGGGAAAACATATAAGGAGATTAAAACAAAAACACTGGATGGATTTTTATCATTATATGATGGTTGTGTACAGGCACTGCCAACACACATTTCAGTACAATCAACTTGTAAAAGTGCATGTACCATTATATGACCCCTTTAAAAAAAGTACTTAAGAGAGTGTTTGTGTCATCTAATGTTTACAATGAGAATAAAGTCAAATGAGCCCCATTTTATATAAGTATTCTTATGCTTGGCTTGACTTGTTTGCATGTAAATGGATGTAGGCCTATATAGCCTATGGGTCACGTCAATAAAAATAAAATAAATAAATAAAAAAATAACACTGACTGCTCTAATGTAACTGTAGTCAGGTGGAGATTTCTGGCACATTTCGTTACTGACCTGTTTGTGAACTTTCGTAAGCTGATCCAGGTTGTTCTCAAGAAAGGAGATCTTCTGTTTCTGTGTTGAACATCCGCAGCTTTCATCCGAATCCAACTCAGAGCTCTGAAACACACACACAGATTCATATAGACCAACTCAGAGCTCTGAAACACACACAGAGATTCATATAGACCAACTCAGAGCTCTGAAACACACACACAGATTCATATAGACCAACTCAGAGCTCTGAAACACACACAGAGATTCATATAGACCAACTCAGAGCTCTGAAACACACACACAGATTCATATAGACCAACTCAGAGCTCTGAAACACACACACAGATTAATATAAACCAACTCAGAGCTCTGAAACACACACACAGATTAATATAAACCAACTCAGAGCTCTGAAACACACACACACACAGAGATTCATATAGACCAACTCAGAGCTCTGAAACACACACACAGATTAATATAAACCAACTCAGAGCTCTGAAACACACACACACACACAGAGATTCATATAGACCAACTCAGAGCTCTGAAACACACACACAGATTAATATAAACCAACTCAGAGCTCTGAAACACACACACACACAGAGATTCATATAGACCAACTCAGAGCTCTGAAACACACACACACACACAGATTAATATAAACCAACTCAGAGCTCTGAAACACACACACACACACACACAGAGATTCATATAGACCAACTCAGAGCTCTGAAACACACACACAGATTCATATAGACCAACTCAGAGCTCTGAAACACACACACACACACACACACACACACACACACACACACACACACACACACACACACACACACACACACACACACACAGAGATTCATATAGACCAACTCAGAGCTCTGAAACACGTACACAGATTAATATAAACCAACTCAGAGCTCTGAAACACACACACAGATTAATATAAACCAACTCAGAGCTCTGAAACACACACACACACACACAGAGATTCATATAGACCAACTCAGAGCTCTGAAACACGTACACAGATTCATATAGACCAACTCAGAGCTCTGAAACACACACACACACACACACACACACACACACACACACAGAGATTCATATAGACCAACTCAGAGCTCTGAAACACGTACACAGATTCATATAGACCAACTCAGAGCTCTGAAACACACACACACACACACACACACACACACACACACACAGAGATTCATATAAACCAACTCAGAGCTCTGAAACACACACACACACACACACAGAGATTCATATAGACCAACTCAGAGCTCTGAAACACACACACAGATTAATATAAACCAACTCAGAGCTCTGAAACACACACACACACACACAGCTTTGTTTTTGTGATATATGAGGACATTTCATAGGCGTAATGACTTTTATACTGGACAAACTGTATATTCTATCCCCCTACACTGCCCCTATCCCTAAACCTACCCATCACACACACACACACTGCCCCTATCCCTAAACCTACCCATCACAGGAGACATGCTGCATTTTTACATTTAAAAAAAAACATTGTTTTTTATGTTTTTTAAGCTATTTGAAATATGAGGACTCATGCAATGTCCTCATATATCACGTGTAAGTTGTAATACCAGTGTAATATGCATGTCATTATACACATTTGTGTCCTCATATATCACAAAAACAAACACACACACACACACACACACACACACACACACAGAGATTCATATAGACCAACTCAGAGCTCTGAAACACACACACAGATTAATATAAACCAACTCAGAGCTCTGAAACACACACACAGATTAATATAAACCAACTCAGAGCTCTGAAACACACACACAGATTAATATAAACCAACTCAGAGCTCTGAAACACACACACACACAGAGATTCATATAGACCAACTCAGAGCTCTGAAACACGTACACAGATTCATATAGACCAACTCAGAGCTCTGAAACACACACACACACACACACACACACACACACACACACACACACAGAGATTCATATAGACCAACTCAGAGCTCTGAAACACGTACACAGATTAATATAAACCAACTCAGAGCTCTGAAACACACACACAGATTAATATAAACCAACTCAGAGCTCTGAAACACACACACAGATTAATATAAACCAACTCAGAGCTCTGAAACACACACACACAGAGATTCATATAGACCAACTCAGAGCTCTGAAACACGTACACAGATTCATATAGACCAACTCAGAGCTCTGAAACACACACACACACACACACACACACACACACACACACACACACACACACACACACACACACACACACAGAGATTCATATAGACCAACTCAGAGCTCTGAAACACGTACACAGATTAATATAAACCAACTCAGAGCTCTGAAACACGTACACAGATTAATATAAACCAACTCAGAGCTCTGAAACACACACACAGATTAATATAAACCAACTCAGAGCTCTGAAACACACACACAGATTAATATAAACCAACTCAGAGCTCTGAAACACACACATACACAGAGATTCATATAGACCAACTCAGAGCTCTGAAACACACACACACACACAGATTAATATAAACCAACTCAGAGCTCTGAAACACACACACACACACACACAGAGATTCATATAGACCAACTCAGAGCTCTGAAACACGTACACAGATTCATATAGACCAACTCAGAGCTCTGAAACACACACACACACACACACACACACACACACACACACACACACACACACACACACACACACACACACACACACACACACACACACACACACAGAGATTCATATAGACCAACTCAGAGCTCTGAAACACACACACAGATTCATATAGATATAATAAGGACATTATTAAAGCTGCAGTCCGCTGTTTTTCCTCTTTGTCGTCATCTCTGTTTGAAATCTGCAATTGCAGTCATTCGCGGAATGATCAGCTTTACGTGGGTTGTGCCTCGGCACGGCACAGCCCGGATGAACACAATGAACACGGATGAACACAACAGCGGGTGAGTCTCCGGTTACAGCGGGTAAGTCTCCGGTTACAGCGGGTGAGTCTCCGGTTACAGCGGGTGAGTCTCCGGTTACAGCGGGTAAGTCTCCGGTTACAGCGGGTGAGTCTCCGGTTACAGCGGGTGAGTCTCCGGTTACAGCGGGTGAGTCTCCGGTTACAGCGGGTGAGTCTCCGGTTACAGCGGGTGAGTCTCCGGTTACAGTGGGTGAGTCTCCGGTTACAGCGGGTGAGTCTCCGGTTACAGTGGGTGAGTCTTCGGTTACAGTGGGTGAGTCTCCGGTTACAGCGGGTGAGTCTCCGGTTACAGCGGGTGAGTCTCCGGTTACAGCGGGTGAGTCTCCGGTTACAGCGGGTGAGTCTCCGGTTACAGCGGGTGAGTCTCCGGTTACAGCGGGTGAGTCTCCGGTTACAGCGGGTGAGTCTCCGGTTACAGCGGGTGAGTCTCCGGTTACAGCGGGTGAGTCTCCGGTTACAGCGGGTGAGTCTCCGGTTACAGCGGGTGAGTCTCCGGTTACAGCGGGTGAGTCTCCGGTTACAGCGGGTGAGTCTCCGGTTACAGCGGGTGAGTCTCCGGTTACAGTGGGTGAGTCTCCGGTTGCAGCGGGTGAGTCTCCGGTTACAGAGGGTGAGTCTCCGGTTACAGCGGGTGAGTCTCCGGTTACAGCGGGTGAGTCTCCGGTTACAGAGGGTGAGTCTCCGGTTACAGCGGGTGAGTCTCCGGTTACAGAGGGTGAGTCTCCGGTTACAGCGGGTGAGTCTCCGGTTACAGCGGGTGAGTCTCCGGTTACAGAGGGTGAGTCTCCGGTTACAGTGGGTGAGTCTCCGGTTACAGCGGGTGAGTCTCCGGTTGCAGTGGGTGAGTCTCCGGTTACAGCGGGTGAGTCTCCGGTTACAGAGGGTGAGTCTCCGGTTGCAGTGGGTGAGTCTCCGGTTACAGCGGGTGAGTCTCCGGTTACAGCGGGTGAGTCTCCGGTTACAGTGGGTGAGTCTCCGGTTGCAGCGGGTGAGTCTCCGGTTACAGAGGGTGAGTCTCCGGTTACAGCGGGTGAGTCTCCGGTTACAGAGGGTGAGTCTCCGGTTGCAGTGGGTGAGTCTCCGGTTACAGTGGGTGAGTCTCCGGTTACAGCGGGTGAGTCTCCGGTTACAGCGGGTGAGTCTCCGGTTACAGCGGGTGAGTCTCCGGTTACAGCGGGTGAGTCTCCGATTACAGTGGGTGAGTCTCCGGTTACAGCGGGTGAGTCTCCGGTTACAGTGGGTGAGTCTCCGGTTACAGCGGGTGAGTCTCCGGTTACAGCGGGTGAGTCTCCGGTTACAGCGGGTGAGTCTCCGGTTACAGAGGGTGAGTCTCCGGTTGCAGCGGGTGAGTCTCCGGTTGCAGCGGGTGAGTCTCCGGTTACAGAGGGTGAGTCTCCGGTTGCAGCGGGTGAGTCTCCGGTTGCAGCGGGTGAGTCTCCGGTTACAGCGGGTGAGTCTCCGGTTACAGCGGGTGAGTCTCCGGTTACAGCGGGTGAGTCTCCGGTTACAGTGGGTGAGTCTCCGGTTACAGTGGGTGAGTCTCCGGTTACAGCGGGTGAGTCTCCGGTTACAGCGGGTGAGTCTCCGGTTACAGCGGGTGAGTCTCCGGTTACAGTGGGTGAGTCTCCGGTTACAGCGGGTGAGTCTCCGGTTACAGCGGGTGAGTCTCCGGTTACAGCGGGTGAGTCTCCAGCTGGTGATCGTTGTTTGAACCTTTCTGGATCCGCCATCAAATTAATAAGTTTAATTATATCCAGTGTTGTGAGAAAAGGCTATAAATCTCCTCCAGCATCCTCACACTCACAGCCTACTAGCCGAGACTCTTCTTTATGTCTGCAGATGTGTGTGTACAGGTGTGTGTGTCTACAAGTGTGTGTACAGATGTGTGTGTACAGGTGTGTGTGTGTGTGTGTACAGGTAGGTGTGTGTGTACAGATGTGTGTGTACAAGTGTGTGTGTACAGATGTGTGTGTGTGTGTACAGATGTGTGTGTGTGTGTACAGATGTGTGTGGGTACAGGTGTGTGTAAAGGTGTGTGTGTGTGTAGATGTGTGTACAGATGTGTGTGTGTGCACAGATGTGTGTGTGTGTACAGATGTGTGTGTACGTACAGATGTGTGTACAGATGTGTGTGTGTGTGTGTGTGTGCACAGATGTGTGTGTGCAGAAGTGTGTGTGTGCAGATGTGTGTGTACAGGTGTGTGCGTGCGTACAGGTGTGTGCGTGTACAGTTGTGTGTGTACAGATGTGTAAAGCATTGACAAATAATTGTTCCTCCATTCTCATTTTTTTCCTTCATGTCCCTTTATGGGCTCCTTAGGAACTTGGTGTAAAGTTTTTGTGTGCTAAAATCAGCCAAAAATTAATTTTTCATGACATTTTCCATGAGCTTTGAAGAAACGCACCCGTTTCACTCGAGCCGTGAGATCTTGAACGAACAGCTTCCTCAGATTGTGGAGAGTCTGCAGTTCACGAGCCTTTCAACACAAACACACAGGAGTGTCAAACATCTCACACATATATCATAATCATAATCATAATATTCTACTCCAGTATGAAACCCTTGTGAAAAAAAGTGCACTTCAAATCATAAAAGTACACGACCAGTCAAAACCTTTGGATCGGTAAGATTTTTTATGTTTTTAAAAAAAAGTCTCTTCTGCTCACCAAGGCTGTGTTTATTTGATTAAAAATACAAACAAAAAACAGTAAAAATTGTGAAATATTATAATAATGTAAATCAGCTGTTTTTCTATGTGAATATACAGTAAAGTGTAATTTATTCCTGTGATCAAAGCTGATTTTTCAGCATCATTACTCCAGTCTTCAGTGTCACATGATCCTTCAGAAATCACTCTAATATGATGATCTGATGCTCAAGAAACAATATGATTATTATCAATTATGTTTTAACAAGTTAGTAAAGACATCGTCCGAGTGACTACAGTGGCTCAACCTTAAGTTTATCAAGCGACGAGAATACTTTCTGTGCGCAAAAAAACAAACAAAAATAACGACTTTATTCAACTATTCATCTTCTTCTGGGTTGTACGTCAGAACGTAGCCTCACTATTGGCCAGCATCACACACATGACCAGCGTCGGCCAATAGTGAGCCTACGTTCTGACATACAACACAGAAGGATATGAATAGTTGAATAAAGTCGTTATTTTTCTTGTTTTTTGCGCACAAAGTATTCTCGTCGCTTGATAAACTTAAGGTTGAGCCACTGTAGTCACTCGGACTATTTTAACGATGTCTTTACTAACTTTCTGGGCCGGCCAGTTTCGATCCCTTAGAAGCCTATGGAGGAGTGATCCAGCTCTCAGATTTAATCAAAAATATCTTAATTTGTGTCCCGAAGATGAACGAAAGTCTTACGGGGTTGAACAACATGAGGGAGAGTAATTACTGACAGAGTTTACATTTTGGGGTGAACTATCCCTTTAAACTATACTATATTTCCATTTTGTTTGTAAATAATATGCAATAAAGTGTCCAAAAACCTTACGTTCAGACACACTTGACTATACTCCTGTAAGAAGTGCAGATACTCACAACCGTCTCCTCCAAACCCTTCATGTCCTGCTTGGTTTGCTCCTGTCGTTCATGAAGATATCTGCAGATATAGCAGTGTATGAGACGTGATGTCATTCTCTCCTCACTGTGTGTGTGTGTGTGTGTGTGTGTGTGTGAGAGAGACTCACCTGAGCTCCTCCAGCTGTCTGGATTTCTCCTGTCATTCTCTCCTCACTGAAGTGTGTGTGTGTGTGTGTGTGTGTGTGTGTGTGTGTGTGTGTGTGTGTGTGTGTTGTGTGTGTGTGTGTGTCTCACCTGAGCTCCTCCAGCTGTCTGGATTTCTCCTGTCATTCTCTCCTCACTGAAGTGTGTGTGTGTGTGTGTGTGTGTGTGTGTGTGTGTGTGTGTTGTGTGTGTGTGTGTGTGAGAGACTCACCTGAGCTCCTCCAGCTGTCTGGATTTCTCTCGCTCTCGGTTCTTCAAAACGCTGAACTCGACACTCATCTGATCCAGACGCAGGTTCAGCCTCTGATTATCACTGAAAACACACACACACACACACACACACAGCGGATTATTGAGAGGGTTTTTACAGACAGTCAAACATAAAATATTAAATATACACATGTAAAATGTTCATTTTAAAAATACAGAATTAAATTCCCAGTATAAAGAAATACAGTTTTAAAGTGTTTAAGTAACATTTTACAATAAAGTTTCATTTGTTAACAACATTAGTTGACATGAACTAACAATGAAATATATTTCTAAAGCATTTATTAATCTACATTAATGGTATTTTTAGCATTGATTAATATCAAAAGGTGTATCTGTTAATATTATATAAAGGATATTATTAACTTATTAAAACATTATTAATATATTTAATGCATTACTTATCATATTTAAAAATATTTTTAGTAATTTAATACATTATTTATAAAATTATAAATATGTATTAATATAATACTTATATTTACAATTATAAATGTCTTATACATGTTATTAAAGCTATTTAATGTATTACTGATCATATTTAAAAATATTTTAGTAATTTAATAAATGATTTATAAAATTGTAAAATATTACATTTATAATATTTATTCATTTATAATATTATCAATAGGTTATTACATATATTTGATGCATTACTAATCATATTTGATAATATTTTTAAGAATATTATTTAATAAATAATTTATTATTTATAAAAATGTATACAATCATAACATTTAATATTGTATTTATTTTTTATTATAAAATATGTTGTATAATATTATTTTACTTTTCATATTTAGCAATTTAGTAAATTATTTAAATATTTAATTTACATATTACGAAACATATTTAAAGTATTATAATTATAATAGTAATTTAATAAATTCATTTTTATACATGCTTTCATATTTAAATCTTAATATTTATTTCATGGTTTGTGGAATCATCAATATAGCACGGTAACATTATATATCATGACATTTATCAAAATTGTATTATACATTTTAAAGTGATAATGCATATTTTTGGCAAATACAATGAATAAAATGTAATAAAATATAATTGTCAGACTAATGTTAACAGATTAATAAACACTGTAAGACTGTAGTTATTACAACAAATACAACAGCTGTTTTCTCTGTGAATATGGTATAATATAAGTGTGATTTATTAAGGAGATGTGCTGTTGATTGCTAATGTTGTAGTTAGCGAGTGTTTCTGACTCTTTGAGCTCGTCGATGATCTTCTGTTTGTGGTTGATGTCGTCGCGCAGGCGTCCGAGCGTCTTGTGTTTCGGCTCACGCTGAACCTCTGCTTTCTGAGAATAACACACACACACACACACACACACATAGTTATATAGCGCCATATTAATAAACATCCTCACCGTATGAACTTTAGCACAGCAGAATCGAGAACTTTCTAGCAATAAATCAAACGCTGACAAACAAACACTACCTTCACGTTCCCAGACTCGTCGTTGTCCAGCGGATTCTCCTGAGCGTCTGCAGACACAGATAAAACTAAATATAACAGTTTATATAAAAATACAAGAAATTTGAAAATAAAAGTGTCTATATCTACCACTGTTATTAAAATATTATTTTTATAACTGTTCAAAATGACAGTAAAATCTGTGTGTGTGTGTGTGTGTGTGTTCTGACCTGTGATATGAGCAGTTGACATGAGCACAGCTCTCTCTCGGTCTCTGAGTGTGTGTGTGTGTGTGTGTGTGTGTGTACCTGCGGTCTGTAGTTTAGCGAGCTCTTCGCTCAGACAGTCGTAGTTTTCTTCTAGTTGTCTTTTCTTGAGTTCCACATTCTGCATGTATTCAGTCAGAGAGCGGATCTTCGCTTCGTGCTGGAACACACACACACACACACAAACACACACACACAGATACTTTGGCAGTTGAACTATGTTTGCATGTGTACTTGTGAGTGAGTGAGTGTGTGCGTGAGTGTGTGTGTGAGTGTGTGTGTGAGTGCGAGTGTGTCTGTGTGCACAGTTCTCTCTCGGTCTCTCTGTGTGTGTGTGTGTGTGTGTGTGTGCGTGCGTGTGTGTGTTCTGACGTGTTATATGAGCAGTTGACAGGAGCACAGCTCTCTCTCGGTCTCTGAGTGTGTGTG
>NW_026606975.1:110000-145000 GCF_029890125.1 Rhinichthys klamathensis goyatoka | reverse complement strand
ATGTTTTTATTAGCTTAGAATGAGGCGTTTCTCTCTACACACACACATCCACATGTTTCTACGGTGGCCCTGAGCGGACAAACGCGTTTCGTCACTGTGTTGTTCTTCATGATAAGAAGCTGCTAAAGTCAGCGAGTAAAACACTGACACAATGATGAACAAGTTACAATAATATTCGCAATAACATCGTTTACTAAGTTACTAAGTAAACCTAATTTCTTAATGTATCTTTGTAAAGAAACCTCATTGTTTAACCGGCTACTCTCTGCAGTCTCAGAGGATGACATCACTTCCTGTCGGCCACCAACTTCAGTTGGGTGCAGTTCACAACCTCACCACTAGATGCCGCTAAAACTTACACACTGCACCTTTAACTCTGAAAAGCTCATGCGTTAGGTTCACACACTCGCTCACCAGTCTGAGGTCACCGTCTCCCAGTATGGAGCTGAAGTCGTTGAGATCCTTCATGAGGGTGTTCATCACCTCAGTGATGCGTTTCCTGTGCTGGGCGTTCACTTCCTGTAGCCGGGAAAACTCCGCCTCCAAACACATGAGATCCGACTGAGAGGAAGACAGAGAATTACATCCGGAATATAAACATTCACTGTGTGTGTGTGTGTGTGTACATGTTTTTCTATCACGGTGGGGACTTAAACCTGAATGCACACACACTCATGGGGACTCGTGTCACTGTGGGCCGGAAACAAGATGATAAATCATACTAAGTGATGTTTTTTGAAAATGTGTAGGGTTAGGGGTAGGGTTAGTGTGTGTGTGTGTGTGTGTGTGTGTGTGTGTGTGTGTGTGTGTGTGTGATGGGTAAGTTTAGGGGTCGGGTTAGTGTGTGTGTGTGTGTGTGTGTGTGTACGTGTGTGTGTGTGTGATGGGTAGGTTTAGGAGTAGGGTTAGTGTGTGTGATGGGTAAGTTTAGGAGTAGGGTTAGTGTGTGTGTGTGTGTGTGTGATGGGTAAGTTTAGGGGTCGGGTTAGTGTGTGTGTGTGTGTGTGTGTGTGTGTGTGTGTGTGTGTGTGTGTGTATGTGATGGGTAAGTGTTTAGGGTTAGAGTGTGTGTGTGTGTGTGTGTGTGTGTGTGTGATGGTTAGGTTTAGGGGTCGGGTTAGTGTGTGTGTGTGTGTGTGATGGGTAAGTTTAGGGGTTGGGTTAGTGTGTGTGTGTGTGTGTGATGGGTAAGTTTAGGGGTCGGGTTAGTGTGTGTGTGTGTGTGTGATGGGTAAGTTTAGGGGTCGGGTTAGTGTGTGTGTGTGTGTGTGATGGGTAAGTTTAGGGGTTGGGTTAGTGTGTGTGTGTGTGATGGGTAAGTTTAGGGGTCGGGTTAGTGTGTGTGTGTGTGTGTGATGGGTAAGTTTAGGGGTTGGGTTAGTGTGTGTGTGTGTGTGTGTGATGGGTAAGTTTAGGGGTTGGGTTAGTGTGTGTGTGTGTGTGTGTGTGTGTGTGTGATGGGTAAGTTTAGGGGTCGGGTTAGTGTGTGTGTGTGTGATGAGTAAGTTTAGGGGTTGGGTTAGTGTGTGTGTGTGTGATGGGTAAGTTTAGGGGTCGGGTTAGTGTGTGTGTGTGTGTGTGTGTGTGTGATGGGTAAGTTTAGGGGTTGGGTTAGTGTGTGTGTGTGTGTGTGTGTGTGTGTGTGATGGGTAAGTTTAGGGGTCGGGTTAGTGTGTGAAACAGGCCAGAAATAATGTAAAGTAATTTGATGATGTAATGAAAGACTACACGCCTGCGCACACATATATTCAAACGCGCATATCTAAACACGTGATGCATGTCCACGCCTCAGCGTTTTCACAGATTCACGTTTTTGGCGTTTACACAGAGATGATAATGTTTTTCAAACTTGTACCTTGTACTTTGTTTCAAAGTTTGTGTTCTCGAGCACCAACCGCTGTTGTGTGCAGATAAACGTCCAGAACACTGTTCTCAGTTAAACGGTGTCGTGTTAGCGGCCCCTGAGTTAATAACTAATGATCTTTAGCTGGACAATAAC
Source organism: Rhinichthys klamathensis goyatoka (assembly GCF_029890125.1). Classification (NCBI taxonomy): domain Eukaryota; kingdom Metazoa; phylum Chordata; class Actinopteri; order Cypriniformes; family Leuciscidae; genus Rhinichthys; species Rhinichthys klamathensis. The sequence goes on along the minus strand of NW_026606975.1, from coordinate 143,001 downwards.
TTTATTCTGAACTGCTGTAAAGCCTAAACTATCTCTGCTACTGTAATCTCCTGTTATCAGCGATATCTAAATGAAGGTGACTTGACACTAATATAGTTATTGTTCTTACTGTGAACGGGCCTTAAGAGATTAGTTTTAAGAGATTGTGTTTGCCGTACGGTTTTGTGCGACAGCTCCTCGGTCAGTCGTCGGTTCTGAGCGCTCGTGTCTTCGTTCTCCTGACTCTTCATGTCGTAGTTCAGAGCGAGTTCCTCCAGCGCCTGCAGAACCTCCTTCACCTCGGCCTTCGCACTCTCACTCTCAGCCTGCAGTCGGGTCAACTCACACTGCACACGCTCACGGTCCCCGCGCGACGAGGCCAGCAGCTGCACACACACACACACACACACACACACACACACACACACACACACACACACGCAAACACACACACACACACACACACAGCAAGAACAGAGAGTTTTTTCTGCTGACCTATTTTACACAAGACTGAAATCATCCTCAATGCTGTTTTATCTTTATGATTTACAGCTTTATGCAGTGGGGATTTTGGGAATATCCCAGCTCGGCTAACAGGGAACGTTCTCAGAGCTTTGGATAACGTTCTGCCAAAATGCATAAAGGTAAATGTTCTGGCAAGGTTCTTCCAGTAACATTAATAGAACGCTCGTTCTGCTCTAGCAAAAAAAAAAAAATTGTTAGCAATGTTCTCTGATCGTTACTTTTGAATGTTCTCTGATCGTTACTTTAGAGTGTTCTCTGATCGTTACTTTTGAATGTTCACTGATCGTTACTTTTGAATGTTCACTGATCGTTACTTTAGAATCTTCTCTGATCGTTACTTTAGAATGTTCTCTGATCGTTACTTTAGAATGTTCACTGATCGTTACTTTAGAATGTTCTCTGATCGTTACTTTAGAATATTCTCTGATCGTTACTTTTGAATGTTCACTGATCGTTACTTTAGAATGTTCTCTGATCGTTACTTTTGAATGTTCACTGATCGTTACTTTAGAATCTTCTCTGATCGTTACTTTAGAATGTTCTCTGATCGTTACTTTAGAATGTTCTCTGATCGTTACTTTAGAATGTTCACTGATCGTTACTTTTGAATGTTCACTGATCGTTACTTTAGAATGTTCTCTGATCGTTACTTTTGAATGTTCACTGATCGTTACTTTAGAATCTTCTCTGATCGTTACTTTAGAATGTTCTCTGATCGTTACTTTAGAGTGTTCTCTGATCGTTACTTTAGAATCTTCTCTGATCGTTACTTTAGAATGTTCTCTGATCGTTACTTTTGAATGTTCACTGATCGTTACTTTAGAATCTTCTCTGATCGTTACTTTTGAATGTTCACTGATCGTTACTTTAGAATCTTCTCTGATCGTTACTTTAGAATGTTCTCTGATCGTTACTTTAGAATGTTCACTGATCGTTACTTTAGAATGTTCTCTGATCGTTACTTTAGAATATTCTCTGATTGTTACTTTAGAATGTTCACTGATCGTTACTTTTGAATGTTCACTGATCGTTACTTTAGAATGTTCTCTGATCGTTACTTTTGAATGTTCTCTGATCGTTACTTTAGAGTGTTCTCTGATCGTTACTTTAGAATGTTCTCTGATCGTTACTTTAGAGTGTTCTCTGATCGTTACTTTAGAATGTTCTCTGATCGTTACTTTAGAATGTTCTCTGATCGTTACTTTAGAATGTTCTCTGATCGTTACTTTAGAGTGTTCTCTGATCGTTACTTTAGAATGTTCTCTGATCGTTACTTTTGAATGTTCTCTGATCGTTACTTTAGAATGTTCACTGATCGTTACTTTAGAATGTTCTCTGATCGTTACTTTAGAGTGTTCTCTGATCGTTACTTTAGAATGTTCTCTGATCGTTACTTTAGAATGTTCTCTGATCGTTACTTTAGAATGTTCTCTGATCGTTACTTTTGAATGTTCTCTGATCGTTACTTTAGAATGTTCTCTGATCGTTACTTTAGAATGTTCTCTGATCGTTACTTTTGAATGTTCTCTGATCGTTACTTTAGAATGTTCTCTGATCGTTACTTTAGAATGTTCTCTGATCGTTACTTTAGAATGTTCACTGATCGTTACTTTTGAATGTTCACTGATCGTTACTTTAGAATGTTCTCTGATCGTTACTTTAGAATGTTCTCTGATCGTTACTTTAGAATGTTCTCTGATCGTTACTTTTGAATGTTCTCTGATCGTTACTTTAGAATGTTCACTGATCGTTACTTTTGAATGTTCACTGATCGTTACTTTAGAATGTTCTCTGATCGTTACTTTAGAATGTTCTCTGATCGTTACTTTAGAATGTTCTCTGATCGTTACTTTAGAATGTTCTCTGATCGTTACTTTAGAATGTTCTCTGATCGTTACTTTAGAATGTTCTCTGATCGTTACTTTAGAATGTTCTCTGATCGCTACTTTAGAATGTTCTCTGATCGTTACTTTAGAATGTTCTCTGATCGTTACTTTAGAATGTTCTCTGATCGTTACTTTAGAATGTTCTCTGATTGTTACTTTTGAATGTTCTCTGATTGTTACTTTTGAATGTTCTCTGATCGTTACTTTAGAATGTTCTCTGATTGTTACTTTTGAATGTTCTCTGATTGTTACTTTTGAATGTTCTCTGATCGTTACTTTTGAATGTTCTCTGATCGTTACTTTAGAATGTTCTCTGATCGTTACTTTAGAATGTTCTCTGATCGTTACTTTTGAATGTTCTCTGATCGTTACTTTAGAGTGTTCTCTGATCGTTACTTTAGAGTGTTCTCTGATCGTTACTTTAGAATGTTCTCTGATCGTTACTTTAGAATGTTCTCTGATCGTTACTTTAGAATGTTCTCTGATCGTTACTTTAGAATGTTCTCTGATTGTTACTTTTGAATGTTCTCTGATTGTTACTTTTGAATGTTCTCTGATCGTTACTTTAGAATGTTCTCTGATTGTTACTTTTGAATGTTCTCTGATTGTTACTTTTGAATGTTCTCTGATCGTTACTTTTGAATGTTCTCTGATCGTTACTTTAGAATGTTCTCTGATCGTTACTTTAGAATGTTCTCTGATCGTTACTTTAGAATGTTCTCTGATCGCTACTTTTGAATGTTCTCTGATCGTTACTTTAGAATGTTCTCTGATCGTTACTTTTGAATGTTCTCTGATCGTTACTTTTGAATGTTCTCTGATCGTTACTTTAGAATCTTCTCTGATCGTTACTTTAGAATGTTCTCTGATCGTTACTTTAGAATGTTCTCTGATCGCTACTTTAGAATGTTCTCTGATCGTTACTTTAGAATGTTCTCTGATCGTTACTTTAGAATGTTCTCTGATCGTTACTTTAGAATGTTCTCTGATCGTTACTTTTGAATGTTCTCTGATTGTTACTTTTGAATGTTCTCTGATTGTTACTTTTGAATGTTCTCTGATCGTTACTTTTGAATGTTCTCTGATCGTTACTTTAGAATGTTCTCTGATCGTTACTTTAGAATGTTCTCTGATCGTTACTTTAGAATGTTCTCTGATTGTTACTTTTGAATGTTCTCTGATTGTTACTTTTGAATGTTCTCTGATCGTTACTTTAGAATGTTCTCTGATCGTTACTTTAGAATGTTCTCTGATCGTTACTTTAGAATGTTCTCTGATCGTTACTTTTGAATGTTCTCTGATCGTTACTTTAGAGTGTTCTCTGATCGTTACTTTAGAGTGTTCTCTGATCGTTACTTTAGAATGTTCTCTGATCGTTACTTTAGAATGTTCTCTGATCGTTACTTTAGAATGTTCTCTGATCGTTACTTTAGAATGTTCTCTGATTGTTACTTTTGAATGTTCTCTGATTGTTACTTTTGAATGTTCTCTGATCGTTACTTTAGAATGTTCTCTGATTGTTACTTTTGAATGTTCTCTGATTGTTACTTTTGAATGTTCTCTGATCGTTACTTTTGAATGTTCTCTGATCGTTACTTTAGAATGTTCTCTGATCGTTACTTTAGAATGTTCTCTGATCGTTACTTTAGAATGTTCTCTGATCGCTACTTTTGAATGTTCTCTGATCGTTACTTTAGAATGTTCTCTGATCGTTACTTTTGAATGTTCTCTGATCGTTACTTTTGAATGTTCTCTGATCGTTACTTTAGAATCTTCTCTGATCGTTACTTTAGAATGTTCTCTGATCGTTACTTTAGAATGTTCTCTGATCGCTACTTTTGAATGTTCTCTGATCGTTACTTTTGAATGTTCTCTGATCGTTACTTTTGAATGTTCTCTGATCGTTACTTTAGAATCTTCTCTGATCGTTACTTTAGAATGTTCTCTGATCGTTACTTTAGAATGTTCTCTGATCGTTACTTTAGAATGTTCTCTGATCGTTACTTTTGAATGTTCACTGATCGTTACTTTAGAATGTTCTCTGATCGTTACTTTTGAATGTTCTCTGATCGTTACTTTAGAATGTTCTCTGATCGTTACTTTAGAATGTTCACTGATCGTTACTTTAGAATGTTCTCTGATCGTTACTTTTGAATGTTCTCTGATCGTTACTTTTGAATGTTCTCTGATCGTTACTTTTGAATGTTCTCTGATCGTTACTTTTGAATGTTCTCTGATCGTTACTTTTGAATGTTCTCTGATCGTTACTTTAGAATCTTCTCTGATCGTTACTTTAGAATGTTCTCTGATCGTTACTTTAGAATGTTCTCTGATCGTTACTTTAGAATGTTCTCTGATCGTTACTTTTGAATGTTCTCTGATCGTTACTTTTGAATGTTGAACCATTGAATGTTTGAACCATCTAAATAAAGTGTAACCACAATATGCAGTATATTATGTACAGAATGCAGTATAATATTCCAGTGCACGCAGTGGCTGAATACTGCTCTATTTTTGCCATATAACGATGTGACAGGAATAGCTATTTGGAATTCAGCAAATGTCTTTAACCTCTTCTTGATCCAGCATTTGCTCCTTCAGTTTTTCCACCAGCTGACACTGTAAATTAATCTCATCATCCTGTCAGAGAGAGAGAGAAAAAATCAATCAGAAAGCTAATTTTTCCATGCATTGACTACAGGCTATGTGAGTTTGTGTCTCTGTGAGTTTCAGTTTGTGTTTTTTGAGTTTGTGTGTCTGTGTGTTAGTGTTTTTGTTTGTGTGTCTGTGAGTGTATTTTTGTTTGTCTGAGTTTGTGTGTCTGTGAGTGTTTGTTGGTGAGTTTGTATGTTTTTGTGTTTGTGTGTTTGTGTCTGTGAGTGTGTATGTGTGTTCTGCTCACACCTTGTCGTCCAGTTGTTTGTAGAGTTTGCTTATCTCTTCCTCATATTTGAGCTTGTGTTCCTCTGGGATTAACACACACACACTGATGCTCTGGTTGTCTTCACTGACATCAGACTCCTCAGCCATGAGATCCAGCGCTGACACACACTCCCCTGACGCACAATCATTATTTACTCGTACTACAGTCAAATATAATACGTTTACAGAATTCTGTCATTTTACTACAGTTTTACTTTAGTAACCCTTACAGTACTTCAAATGTGGAAGTACATAGGTACTTTTTAGTACTTTTTGTGTAAGTGGTCTAAAAGCCACAGTATTTCTATGGCAGGTGTTACCATGGTACATAGTATAGTACTTTGAAATATACAGGTTTACATTTATTTATTTAGCAGATGCTTTTATCTAAAGAGAATGAATGTCAGGTATTTACATGATACTTCTAGAATGCTACTACCATACTACTATGGTTCCAAGGCTACCGTGGTAAATGTCCAAAATACAAAATATAATTGCTGTATCTTATTTAAAATAATTACAAAGTAAGCATAAAAAGCTTTGACAATACTATTGTGCAGTAGACTGAAAAAAATATTGTAAATATTGTAAATATTGATTTACTTTAAAACGATTTTTACTCAGAAATTGCTAGTAAATAATAACAAAGAAACAGCAAGTAACACATTAAATTAAACATGAAATTTTGAAGTAAAAAATGAAATAGCTATTTGCATGTAAACAATGCTTCAATAATCTTTGTTTTATCTATTAAAATTAATTAATTTAGTTTAATTCAATTAAAATAAATTATTATTTTTTACTTATTTATATTACAATTATTTTAAAATAAATCAATATGATCAAAATATTTAAATAAAAACAATTTAATATATATTTTTTAATATTTAAAACTGATTTTACCACATTAAATGTACAATTAATTAATTTTATTTTATTACAATATATCTATGATCAAAAACGTTTTAATTTATTTATTTAAAACTGATTTTACCATGGTGCATGTCTGCATTTATTTTTTTGCTACAAAATGTACTATAATAAACGGACAACTTTTTAAAGGGTAATATATATTTAGTCATGCCAGTATTGTAAATATATCAATATATTATAAAATAAATAAACTTTTTCAATATATTTTTTTACAATTATTTTTACTTATTTTAAAACTATGATTTTATCAAACCCCATGCATTACTATGATAAATATGTCTGATGAATCTACCACCATGTCACCAGTCCAAATCAATCACGGTCTCGTAGAGAAATCAGGGGTGTGTGTGTGTGTGTGTTCTCACCGTCACGCCCGCGGTTAAGCTCCGCCTCCAGCCTCTGGATGTTCTCCTTCAGGTTCTTGTTCTTCTCCTTCTCTTTCTCATATTTCCTCTTCCACTGTTCTGCTGTCAGCTCCAGGTTCACCGACGCCGTGTTCCTGATGGTCTTTGCGCTGAGAGAGATGGAGTGAGTGTCACTCTAAAAAATCTTGGGTTATTTTTTTCAACCCAATTTTTTGGGTTATTTTTTCAGTGTTTGGGTAGTTTTTGTGTAACCCAGATCCTGGGTCAGAAGTAACAACCAAATGTTTAGGTAGTTTTTGTGTTACCCAAATCCTGGGTCAGATATAACAACCCAGGGGTTGAGTTATTTATCGCAGGCTTTTTGCGACCTCTTGAGGAGAGAGCAGTGCAGCTCCGTCAAATTGGTATTTTTTGTATCTACAAATTCGTTATTGTTCTGTGTATATATAGTTTAATTTTATCCAAAGCAACATGCAGGGGTATCAACCCATCGTCGATTCGAGTCAAACCAAAAACATTAATTCATGTATGAAGTAAAAAAAAAAAAAAAAGCTACAACTATAGTAAAAATGAATCAACCCAATATGCTGGGTTAAATCAACCCATTATGCTGGGTTAAAGGCACACTGTGGAACTTTTCAACCTTTATAATATATTACCAAAACCCATTGAGATGGTACATCGACTTACAATAGGTTGAATGACACGTCTGCCGAAGCCTGAAGGTGTCTGTATCGCTTTTACTGGCACTATGTAACTTCGGGTTTCGGGTAGGAACCCGAGCACAAAAAGAACTACAAAATTCGACCGCTTTACGGCATACGTCACTTCCCCCACCACCCAAACTTCCTCAAATTCTAACGTGAGAGCTCAACTCGCGTTTGATTGCCGGCGTCTGTATGTTGTCGTCATGACTGAATCAACAGCTACTCGGAAGAAAGCAAAGATTTTGTCAGAGGAGACCAAAAAAAGAAAAAGGGAGAGTTTAAAATAAACATCGGCATAAAAGTGTATATATAATGTAATATTTACTGCGAATTCGTGTAACAAAACTGATATAAGTCACAACATACTGCCGTATACAAATGTAAATGTTTTTTTTTTCCTTTCAGCTCATATATGTTTGTATTTGTGTAAAAGGAAAAACAAACTGAAGACTACAAATAACGGAAATATGTAGTGAGTTATATCAGTTTTGTTACACGATTTCCCGACTACTCGATTTCATCTCCAACCCATTGCAAAGAGATCCTGAAGACGTTAATTGTTTGCTTCAGGTGTGTTTGATTAGGGTTGGAGATGAACTGTGCAGGACAGACGATCGGCAGGAGCAGGATTGGGCAACCCTTGTCAATGCGACTTACCTGATCAGACATTGTTTTCTGCTTATGCTACTTTTATTCAATTTGTTTTCTTTATAGGATTTATATTATTAATCTTATATTTATATTATTATTTTGGTCAGTAGTGAATCGATTAACTTTCTCCAACATACAAATCAAATGCCGTCTGCACACACATAAAGACACTGGAGGTTGACCGGTTGACTGTTTGTTGACTTTTGCGACAATGCTGTGGCGCTTGTGGCCTCTAGGGGCACTAGACGTGAAAATTACAGGTCGAGCGCACCCTAGTGGCCAAAAATTCCACAGTGTGCCTTTAAATAAAACAACCCAATTGCTGGGTAAAATGAACCCAACATGTGTTCTGTCCTATATTAACCCAGCCCTTGGGTTGAAAACAACCCAACATTGGGTTGTTTTTAGAGTGTGTGTTACCGTTGTCCGAACATCAGGGTGGATTTGGTCTCGGCGTCGTTGAAGGCTGAAGGTGAGCAGCAGATGAACATGGTGGTTCTGCAGTTTCCGCCCAGAGAATCCTGAAGGATCCGCGTCATCTTACTGTCCCGGTACGGCACATGAGTCTTCTGCACCGACAGAGAGAACTTACCGAGTTTAAATGGGTTAAAGGTGAGATATTATGCCCCTTTTCACAAGATGTAATATAAATCTGTGGTGTGTCTGTGAAATTTCAGCTCAAAATACCCCCCAGATCAGATGTCAAATGTCCCCTTTTTTGGGTGTGAGCAAAAATATGCCGTTTTGTGTGTGTGTGTCCCGTTCAGGAGAGGGCGGATACTTTACACAAGCTTCAGAGACTCCGGCAATAACAAAACACGTGAATAATCACTCATACAAAATCCCAGAAATAACCAGTAGCGAGTGCAGCCTTACGGAGAGACTCAGGGAGAGCTTCACTTTTACACGTTTATGAATGTTAGTGGAGACATTTCTGTCGTCGTTGTGTGGAGTTCATCTCATCATCATGTTTAACTCTTACACACATTGACACAGTTCCTGAGGTGTTTATAAGACAGCGGTGACATGTTCTGGTCAAAATACCACAAAGATGAAGCCTGAGCGAGAGATGGCATGCTTTGCTGGATCTTCTCCAGTGCGTTAGAACTGGTCTCTGTTGGCGCTCGCCGAACCCAATGTCGCTGGTGTGTGTAAACGTGCAGATTAAGGGCCTGGAATATTATAATAAGATCCTCTTCATACGGCAGAAGGAGCGAAATCTGATTGGCTTGTTTTTTGACATGCTCTCAGAGAAAGGCTCAGCAGAACAAAGTTACTGCGTTTCACTTTTCACGTTTTGGTTGGTAGAAGCACCCGATTATAGCACTTAAACACGGGAAAAGTCAGATTTTCATGATATGTCCCCTTTAAAGGGATAGTTCACCCAAAAATGAAAATTAGCCCATGATTTACTCACTCTCAAGTCATCCTAGGTGTATATGACTTTCTTCTTTCAGACGAATACAATCTTAGTTATATTAAAAAATGTCCTGGCTCTTCCAAGCTTTATAATGGCAGTGAATGGCTGTTTCTGTTTTGAAGTCCAAAAAAGTGCATCTATCCATCATAAAAGTGCATCTATCCATCATAAAAGTGCATCTATCCATTATAAAAGTGCATCTATCCATCATAAAAGTGCATCTATCCATTATAAAAGTGCATCTGTCCATCATAATAGTGCATCTGTCCATCATAAAAGTGCATCTATCCATCATAAAAGTGCATCTATCCATCATAAAAGTGCATCTATCCATTATAAAAGTGCATCTATCCATCATAAAAGTGCATCTATCCATCATAAAAGTGCATCTGTCCATCATAAAAGTGCATCTATCCATCATAAAAGTGCATCTTTCCATCATAAAAGTGCATCTATCCATGATAAAAGTGCATCTGTCCATCATAAAAGTGCATCTATCCATCTTAAAAGTGCATCTATCCATCATAAAAGTGCATCTTTCCATCATAAAAGTGTATCTATCCATGATAAAAGTGCATCTATCCATCATAAAAGTGCATCTATCCATGATAAAAGTGCATCTGTCCATCATAAAAGTGCATCTATCCATGATAAAAGTGCATCTTTCCATGATAAAAGTGCATCTATCCATCATAAAAGTGCATCTATCCATGATAAAAGTGCATCTATCCATCATAAAAGTGCATCTATCCATCATAAAAGTGCATCTATCCATGATAAAAGTGCATCTATCCATCATAAAAGTGCATCTATCCATCATAAAAGTGCATCTATCCATTATAAAAGTGCATCTATCCATCATAAAAGTGCATCTATCCATGATAAAAGTGCATCTGTCCATGATAAAAGGGCATCTTTCCATCATAAAAGTGCATCTATCCATCATAAAAGTGCATCTGTCCATCATAAAAGTGCATCTATCCATCATAAAAGTGCATCTGTCCATCATAAAAGTGCATCTATCCATGATAAAAGTGCATCTGTCCATCATAAAAGTGCATCTATCCATCATAAAAGTGCATCTGTCCATCATAAAAGTGCATCTATCCATCATAAAAGTGCATCTGTCCATCATAAAAGTGCATCTGTCCATCATAAAAGTGCATAAAAGTGCATCTGTCCATCATAAAAGTGCATCTGTCCATCATAAAAGTGCATCTATTCATTATAAAAGTGCATCTATCCATCATAAAAGTGCATCTATCCATCATAAAAGTGCATCTGTCCATCATAAAAGTGCATCTATCCATCATAAAAGTGCATCTATCCATCTTAAAAGTGCATCTATCCATCATAAAAGTGCATCTTTCCATCATAAAAGTGCATCTATCCATCATAAAAGTGCATCTATCCATGATAAAAGTGCATCTATCCATCATAAAAGTGCATCTATCCATCATAAAAGTGCATCTTTCCATGATAAAAGTGCATCTATCCATCATAAAAGTGCATCTATCCATGATAAAAGTGCATCTATCCATCATAAAAGTGCATCTATCCATCATAAAAGTGCATCTTTCCATCATAAAAGTGCATCTATCCATTATAAAAGTGCATCTATCCATCATAAAAGTGCATCTATCCATGATAAAAGTGCATCTATTCATTATAAAAGTGCATCTATCCATCATAAAAGTACATCTATCCATCATAAAAGTGCATCTGTCCATCATAAAAGTGCATCTGTCCATCATTAAAGTGCATCTATCCATCATAAAAGTGCATCTATCCATCTTAAAAGTGCATCTATCCATCATAAAAGTGCATCTTTCCATCATAAAAGTGCATCTATCCATCATAAAAGTGCATCTTTCCATGATAAAAGTGCATCTATCCATCATAAAAGTGCATCTGTCCATGATAAAAGTGCATCTATCCATCATAAAAGTGCATCTATCCATCATAAAAGTGCATCTTTCCATCATAAAAGTGCATCTATCCATCATAAAAGTGCATCTATCCATGATAAAAGTGCATCTGTCCATGATAAAAGTGCATCTGTCCATGATAAAAGTGCATCTTTCCATCATAAAAGTGCATCTATCCATCATAAAAGTGCATCTGTCCATGATAAAAGTGCATCTGTCCATCATAAAAGTGCATCTGTCCATCATAAAAGTGCATCTGTCCATCATAAAAGTGCATCTATCCATCATAAAAGTGCATCTGTCCATCATAAAAGTGCATCTATCCATCATAAAAGTGCATCTATCCATCATAAAAGTGCATCTATCCATCATAAAAGTGCATCTATCCAATATAAAATGCATCTTTTAAGGCTATCGATCTGTTAGTCTGAAGGCATTGGTGTAATATGCAGGTGTGTGACTCACGGTGCCTTCGGCCAGAGCTGAGATGACGTTTCCCAGCGCTGACAGAGACTTGTTGATGTTCTTGGCTTCATCCAGGACCGATCCCTCCGCTCCCGTCTTACTCACCTGGAAAAATAACACTAGACTTCAAATGTCTGGGGTCAGTATGATAACTGTTTTCAACACTGATAATAATCATAAATGTTTCTTGATCATCATATTAGAGTGATTTCTGAAGGATCATGTGACACTGAAGACTGGAGTAATGATGCTGAAAATTCAGCTTTGATCACAGGAATAAATTACACTTTACTGTATATTCACATAGAAATCATAATAGAATACAATTTTTACTGTATTTTTGATTTAAAAAAATGCAGCCTTGATGAGCAGAAGAGGCCTGTTTAAAAAAATGTATTATTCAAGAGAATTTGAATAAGGGAATAATACACTAAAAAATGACTTTTCAAAGATTATTGGAGTATGTTTTACAAAAAAAAAAATACTTTCAGTCGTTCTACATCAAAATGTCATGTTTAATTCAATGTGTTACTTGTCGTTTTCTTTGTGATTAATTGTGAAATTTACTAGGAATTTTCTAAGTGAAAACCAGATTTTTTCAGTGCATGTTAAACAAGTGCAAGTATAAACAGTGTATTGCACTTTTTTTAATTGAAAAACAGTGTTCTCAGATGTTTCTCCTAAACGTTCTCAGGACTCACTAGTTGTCCAGTAAAAGCTCAGATTATTTGATGAGAAATGATTGAGTTCACGTTGAGATCTCTTCTGAAACTCTAGCAGAGAGACACATGCGGGATTAACCCAATCTTTTTCTCCATGTAACCTCACTCTAGGAGGAACGTTTGAGACATTAATGAGATATATTTCACTCTCGTGAGGCTGAAGGACGTCAAAGTTTCCACCCAAAGCACCTTCTCGCTGCCGGCCAGATCCACCAGGTAGAGTTTCCCACAGAGTTTCTGCTCCGTCTCCACGTGCTCCTGTTTGATGCTGATGAGGAATATGCTGTGACTCCTGGAACTGTGTTCATTCATATCTGACACACAACATCACACCAGTCACGAACAACATGTCTTCATTGTTCACTCAGGGGCTGTTCACACCTGGACACTTCATGGGTTTTCTGTGATCGGATAGCTATCGATCGTGAAGAGATCAGGGGCCGTATTCACAAAGAATTTTATCTTACCACTAGGAGTACTCCTAAATCGCACTAAAATATTTTAGCTAGGTGTTTTCTCTTAAAAGTTATTCAGAGCGCCTTTCAGACCTACTCTTAGTAAGGAAAAATGACAACTCCTAAACTAGTGAGTCTTCGTTGCTATGGATGACGTCACTTCTCATGCACGAGCTTCCTCGCAGTGATCACGGTGATTGGTTGTTAGATGACAGGGCCATCATGCGGAGCATAACACAGACGCAACAAATCATGGAATTACCACATCTAAATATGTCTGTGTCCTACACAAAATAATAATAGTAATGTCATCGAAATGCATATATAATGACATGTTTGTGCAGGCTCCAGTGAAGTGTAATTCTAAAAAGGCAGAGAGAGAGAGAGAAAAGTCGTGAATTAAATTAAATTAAACCAACCTATACCCTAATGAAAACCGCCACTTGCCTAATAATGAAAAAACGACACTTGCATTAACACTTGCTTGGTTAATTGACATCATATTAGCCTAAATAGAAAAATAAACTTAAAGGAAGGAAATGTTGCTCCTATTGAAGTAATGTAATAGTTGAATGACGGTGGATTATGAACTCGCCAAAACGGAAAAGAACGCCCAACTGGCCGCAGGATCAGTTACTGCTGCTGGCCCAGCTGGTGCTGAAAAAAAAAAAAAACATAATAAAAGGGAAATTCGGCACTGGGATATCACGCAAAACTAAGCGTGAGAATGGGAGAGGATTTGTCTGCAGATCAATGCAGCGTTCCCGCTTGTGTCGCGGACCCCGGGCGACTGCGAGAGGTGGTGGTGTGCGCTACAATCCTTTGTGAATCGGTCTTAGTGAGTTAGGAGTCCTCTCGACTTCTTTTAAAGGGGTCATATAATGGTACATGCACTTTTGCAAGTTGATTGTACTGAAATGTGTGTTGGCAGTGCCTGTACACAACCATCATATAATGATAAAAATCCATCCAGTGTTTTTGTTTTAATCTCCTTATATGTTTTCCCCTGTCTCAAATCAAGCCGTTCGACCGTGTGACGTCACACGCTCGGAAGCCCCTCCCACGATTGTTGATTGACAGAAGGGTTTCAACACAGACCCGCCCTCGCTCGTGAGCCAGCTGTCAATCATAGTCTGCGCGGACCGGCGCGGTCATTGTTGATGTGCTGGAGCACTGTCTATGAGCAGAATGGCGTCTAAGCGATTGTGGTGTTCTGTTCTTGGGTGTAATAACGAACACATTCATTTTAATGTTACTGAATCCGAACCGCTGAAGACGCAGTGGCTGAGTTTGTTTTCGAAGGGAATATTCCCCACGAGCAACGTCAATGCTCTCATGTTTGCGCGAATCATTTCACACACCAGACTGCTTTATAAACGAGGGTCAGTATAAAGCTGGATTTGCTAAGAAGCTGCTCATGAAAAAAGGATCGGTACCAGATATTCGTGTTCCTGCTGAACCTCTAGAAGAACTGAAGTGAGTGTAACGTTTTATTAAACTTTATATTAATATTTATATTAATCTTTGCAAATCGCTAGCTGCACGCTTCACAATGAATGCGTCTAAGGTTTACACTCAGGGTACATTACGGCATGTTTTCTATGTATGACGTTCTCAATATAATTCATAATCCCACGTTTATACTGAAGAACGCGTTATGGTCATTGTGTTACAAACGGTGTACGCACAGAACAGAGAGGCGGAGTCAGCAAAGCTCATTATCATTTAAAGTCACATGCACTGAAACGGCGTGCTGAAAACAGAGCTGTTTTTGACCAGGTAAAATAAGTGTTTTCTTACAATACTAATGAGAATTTTTAATTAAAGTATATTACAAACTTTTAATTTAGACCCTAAAGAATCATATTACAAAAATGGCATTATATGGCCCCTTTAAGCTGTCCCAGACTTAGCTGCTACTTTTAGGGCTAAAATGCTTTGTGAATTACTCTTAGTGAAAAAAATTAGGAGTCCTAAAGTTAGGAGTGACACGCCCATTATTTTTAGGAGTTGCTCCTAAATTCGCCAGTTAGAAGTTACTTTTATCCTTAAAATTCTTTGTGAATACGGCCCCTGGTGTAAATGCCCTCCGAAACGCATTCAAGACGGATTTGAATCCGATCGCTCACACTACTTGGAGATCTGGGACGCTTTCCAGACGAAACTGGACAAGTGTAAATGCATCTGGTCGTTGAAACCACATATGTTAATTTTACTCCTCCCAAAAATGCTAAAAAATAAACATGTGAGAGCGTGTTATAGGCTATATATCATGTTATAGTCAGATATGACGACGCTACTGCGACACGCATCACCGCAGATGAGCATCTCTTCATCAAGCCAACGCGCAAACTATCGAAAAGTCGCAGACGCTTAACACACAATCATCATCATTACAAGTAAAGAAACGAGATGATATTACCAGTGCTGTTGCCGCTCTCTCTTATTCCAGTCTTTGATTTTGATTTTAACTAATGATCAATAAAATGCAGCTCGTTTCTGTTGCTTTCGCTGATGTGAACTCTGTTAAAACTGCATATAGCGCGGGAATTAAAGATTTTTTTTGCGAAAACACATTTATGTGACCAGGTGTAAATGAAATCGTTTTGAAAAATCAGGGGCCGTATTCACAAAGAATTTTATCTTACCATTAGGAGTACTTCTAAATCACACTAAAATATTTTAGCTAGGAGTTTTCTCTTAAAAGCTATTCACAACGCCTTTCAGGCCGACTCTTAGTAAGGAAAAATGACAACTCCTAAACTAAGAGTGAGTCATCGTTGCTATGGATGACGTCACTTCTCATGCACGAGCTTCCTCGCAGTGATCACGGGGATTGGTTGTTAGATGACAGGGCCATCATGCGGAACACAACACAGACGCAACAAATCATGGAATTACGACATCTAAATATGTCTGTGTCCTACACAAAATAATAATAGTAATGTCATCAAAATGCATATATAATGACATGTTTGTGCAGGCTCCAGTGAAGTGTAATTCTAAAAAGGCAGAGAGAGAGAGAAAAGTCGTGAATTCAATTAAATTAAATCAAGGTAGCTTAATACCCCAATGAAAACCGCCACTTGCCTAATAATGAAAAACGACACTTGCATTAACACTTGCTTGGTTAATTGACATCATATTAGCCTAAATAGAAAAATAAACTTAAAGCAAGGAAATGTTGCTCCTATTGAAGTAATGTAATAGTTGAATGACGGTGGATTATGAAGTCGCCAAAACGGAAAAGAAAGCCCAACTGGACGCAGGATCAGTTACTGCTGCTGGCCCAGCTGGTGCTGAAAAAAAAAAAAACATAATAAAAGTGAAATTCGGTGAAAAGTAATGTATGACATTGACAAGATCTTCACTTCAAAAAAACGAAAACAATATAATCTTTCAAAAGAAGAAGGAGAAGCTTTGAACTGGATTTCTAATAATGAAGAGCTAGTAATAAAAAGAGCGGACAAGGGAGGTGCTGTTGTTGTATGGGGCAGAGATCAGTATATTGAAGAAGCCTTGAGACAACTTCAAAACCGTGAGTACTACCAGTGCCTGAGATCCAATCCAATAGAAGTAATGACAAATGAACTGACTGATATTTTATCACATGCTAAAGATGAGGGATGGATTTCAAAAAATGAATGTGATTTTCTTTCCTGTAAAAATCCTAGGATTCCTACATTTTATATGCTCCCTAAAATACATAAAAATCTTGAAAATCCGCCAGGGAGACCTATAATTAGTGGAAATGAATCTATTACAGAGCCAGCTTCAAAATTTGTAGACAGTTTTATCAAACCATTGGTTGGAAAACTTCCTTCATTTATTCAGGATACTACCCATGTATTAAATACCATTAAAAAGACTAAAACTACTGAATCATCTATTTTGGTGACCATGGATGTTGAATCACTGTATACAAACATAGACCATAAAGATGGACTGGAAGCACTATTATACTATCTGGATATGAGATCATCTACCGAAAGGACACCTGCATGTTTTATTATACAACTAGCGGAATGGACATTGAAAAACAACATATTTTTGTTTCAAGATAAATTCTATAAACAAATTAAAGGTACAGCTATGGGTGCATGTTTTGCCCCTAATTATGCAAATTTGTTTTTGGGATTTTGGGAAAAGAATTTTGTATTTTCTGACTTAAACCCATATTTAAAATATGTGGAGTGGTGGGGCAGATATATAGATGACATTATATTGATATGGACAGGATCGGAGGTGGATTTAATAGCTTTTCACGCTTATCTTAATAATACCAATGTAAATCTGAAGCTGAGTCTTGACTATTCACATACTCAGATTAATTTCTTGGACTTAAAAATCTTCAAAGAAAGTAGTGGTGCGCTGCATACTACTATATTTAGAAAAGAAACTGACAGAAACACTATATTGAGAGCAGATAGTTTTCATCCTTTATGGATGACCGAGAATATTCCTGTTGGCCAGTTCCAGAGGCTGAAACGAATATGTGATAAGGAAGAAGATTTTAACATCAGAGCACAAGACATGACTCAAAGATTTAAGGAACGGGGTTACAAAAATAGCGTGATTAACAAAGCATACAATAAAGTGAGAAACATCAGTAGAGACGAACTATTACAACAAAAACGTAAATCACAGGATCCAGATAACTCTGTATATTTCGTGACACAGTATAGCACAGAGGCAAACAGAATTAAGAAAATTATAAAGAAGAATTGGGAAATAGTTATGAGTGACCCTTATCTCAGGGAAGTCATGCCCGAATCTCCTTCCATTGCATTTCGGAAAGCACCAACAATTAAAGACAAAATAGTGAGAAGTCATCTTTCTCCTAAGAAAGCCAATACCTGGTTAAGTTCAAGTGCAGGAAATTACAGGTGTGGCAACTGTAATCACTGCGATAATATGATCAGGACAAAAACATTTAGAGACGTAACCTCTGACTCCGAACTGAAAATAAGATCTTTCATTAATTGTAATACCTCATTTGTGATCTACAGGTTAGAGTGTCCATGTGGATGTTTCTATATAGGGATGACGACTAGAAAACTAAAGATACGATTATCAGAGCATAAAAACGCCATTCGAATCTGTAACCCTCTATATCCTATGGCCATTCATTACAGAGATACAAACCATGGTAGTCCTAATACACTCAAGATAATCGGTATTGAACACATCCCCAAGTCCATAAGAGGAGGGGATAGGGTTAAGAAGTTACTACAAAGAGAATCTTTCTGGATTTACTCACTGAAAGCCACCACATTTCCAGGTTTAAATGGAGAATTAGATTTTGTACCATTTCTGTGAAATTTTTCATGAAATTAGTTGTATTGTGTACCATTAGATGTATACATCCATTGACGTGTATATTTTGATATGTTTTTTTTGCTCTACTTTATTTTATTGTTATGTTTTGATTTGTATAATGTAATCTAGATATTGCTGAAAATATTTCAATTAAAGTTTTTTTTTTTTTTTTTTTTTTTTTTTTTTTTTTTTTTTTTTGTGTATGTATGTGTATGTATGTATGTATGTGTATGTGTATATGTATGTGTATATATATGTATATGTATATATATGTATATGTATATGTATATATATGTATTTTTTTTTTTTTTTTTTTTTTTTTTTTTTTTTTTTTATGTATGTATGTGTATGTATGTGTATATATGTATGTATGTGTATGTGTATATGTATGTGTGTATATATATATATATATATGTATATGTATATATATTTTTTTTTTTTTTTTTTTTTTTTTTTTTTTTTTTTTTTTTTGAGTTTGATTTGGCTTGATATTATGCAATATACTATTTCATTTGTTGAATTCTGCTCCCTGCTGGTTACATTGTGTGACCAGGTGGTTGCTATTTAGACTAATGAACTGCTATTTAAAATGCACTTGTGACTTTGTTTGTTACACACACCCTGACGAAGGCGATAGCCGCAACGCGTAGGTGTATCTGTCACCAATTTTAATGATAGAAGCCATGATTTAATAAAGGCTTTTTACTTTTTTGTATACACAACTCGAGTGCCTTGGATTATTACTTTGATTTTGAGCATTACTATCCCAAGCAACCAAAGAGCACCGATATTTTACACCCTGTGCAGCACTTCAAATGCATCTTTATGCTGTGATGAAATAAGGACGTGGAGGGATCGTCTTGTGCAGAAGTTGCTCCGTCTAGCAGACGTATTTGGGGATCGAGATACAGACTTCCATCAAAAAGATGACGACGAATTATTTTTCCTACTCTAAAGAAGAAGGTGAGAAGATTATAGTAACTGATACATTGTTGAGCCAAGAATATAGACCGCAGTATGCAGACTCTAAAAAACTGTGTTATGAACTTAAGAGACATTCGGAAAAAGAATTAAGATTACATTTACATATGGTTACACTATCTGACTACTGGAGAGAAAACATGATCCCAAGAGGACTTAGAATTAAAAAATTTCCTTCATTCGGCCATGAAGATGGAGAATTCAAACAAAAGTGGGAAGCAATATTAAATAAATGTTCCCAAGATCTAATGCTGCTACTAATTGAGGAAGCAAAAAAACAGAAAACTGAAACACAAAAACAGATCGTCAAAATCAAACAAGAGTTTACATCAGATGGACATGAAGTACTTATTCAATTTGAAGAGAAACTTAAAGAAGATTTAGATCAACTATCCAAAAAACTCAAGCAAGAAAAGCTGACAAAATTTGGAAGAGATGAAAAAGATTACAAGGAGCGGAAGGTTTACACATGGTCACAATGGAATGTTAAGACTCCTAGAAAGAGATCAGTATCTTTTAATTTACCTAGCAGTGATGAAGACCGCTCAGTAGTGGAGACTTCACCTAGAAGAGATTTTTTAGAGAAAAAGTCCAGAGCAAATCAGAGATTCAGAAGACAAGACAGCGGAAGACGAGACGAGGAAGAAAGAGACCTACCAAGATTCCCAATTCAAGGCAGATACACCAGGAGCCAAACAAAGGGGATGAAGTGATAAATGTTTCAAAGGTTACTCTATCAACAAGCTGTGTTTCTGTATTGTCAAAAGGTTTGTCCTATGCCCCTATAAATACAGCCAAAGATTTTCAAACTAAAGTGGACCTATTCAAGTTTCATCGGAGTCTTCAACTGAAAGCTTTGTACTACACTTCTGAAGCAGCTACTCGTACCTATGACAAGAAGGCAACAACATTCAAACCCAAGTCAACATTCATGCCAGGTTCATCTAATCCAACTTTGAACTCCTTCTACAAGAAAGTAATGTATGACATTGACAAGATCTTCACTTCAAAAAAACGAAAACAATATAATCTTTCAAAAGAAGAAGGAGAAGCTTTGAACTGGATTTCTAATAATGAAGAGCTAGTAATAAAAAGAGCGGACAAGGGAGGTGCTGTTGTTGTATGGGGCAGAGATCAGTATATTGAAGAAGCCTTGAGACAACTTCAAAACCGTGAGTACTACCAGTGCCTGAGATCCAATCCAATAGAAGTAATGACAAATGAACTGACTGATATTTTATCACATGCTAAAGATGAGGGATGGATTTCAAAAAATGAATGTGATTTTCTTTCCTGTAAAAATCCTAGGATTCCTACATTTTATATGCTCCCTAAAATACATAAAAATCTTGAAAATCCGCCAGGGAGACCTATAATTAGTGGAAATGAATCTATTACAGAGCCAGCTTCAAAATTTGTAGACAGTTTTATCAAACCATTGGTTGGAAAACTTCCTTCATTTATTCAGGATACTACCCATGTATTAAATACCATTAAAAAGACTAAAACTACTGAATCATCTATTTTGGTGACCATGGATGTTGAATCACTGTATACAAACATAGACCATAAAGATGGACTGGAAGCACTATTATACTATCTGGATATGAGATCATCTACCGAAAGGACACCTGCATGTTTTATTATACAACTAGCGGAATGGACATTGAAAAACAACATATTTTTGTTTCAAGATAAATTCTATAAACAAATTAAAGGTACAGCTATGGGTGCATGTTTTGCCCCTAATTATGCAAATTTGTTTTTGGGATTTTGGGAAAAGAATTTTGTATTTTCTGACTTAAACCCATATTTAAAATATGTGGAGTGGTGGGGCAGATATATAGATGACATTATATTGATATGGACAGGATCGGAGGTGGATTTAATAGCTTTTCACGCTTATCTTAATAATACCAATGTAAATCTGAAGCTGAGTCTTGACTATTCACATACTCAGATTAATTTCTTGGACTTAAAAATCTTCAAAGAAAGTAGTGGTGCGCTGCATACTACTATATTTAGAAAAGAAACTGACAGAAACACTATATTGAGAGCAGATAGTTTTCATCCTTTATGGATGACCGAGAATATTCCTGTTGGCCAGTTCCAGAGGCTGAAACGAATATGTGATAAGGAAGAAGATTTTAACATCAGAGCACAAGACATGACTCAAAGATTTAAGGAACGGGGTTACAAAAATAGCGTGATTAACAAAGCATACAATAAAGTGAGAAACATCAGTAGAGACGAACTATTACAACAAAAACGTAAATCACAGGATCCAGATAACTCTGTATATTTCGTGACACAGTATAGCACAGAGGCAAACAGAATTAAGAAAATTATAAAGAAGAATTGGGAAATAGTTATGAGTGACCCTTATCTCAGGGAAGTCATGCCCGAATCTCCTTCCATTGCATTTCGGAAAGCACCAACAATTAAAGACAAAATAGTGAGAAGTCATCTTTCTCCTAAGAAAGCCAATACCTGGTTAAGTTCAAGTGCAGGAAATTACAGGTGTGGCAACTGTAATCACTGCGATAATATGATCAGGACAAAAACATTTAGAGACGTAACCTCTGACTCCGAACTGAAAATAAGATCTTTCATTAATTGTAATACCTCATTTGTGATCTACAGGTTAGAGTGTCCATGTGGATGTTTCTATATAGGGATGACGACTAGAAAACTAAAGATACGATTATCAGAGCATAAAAACGCCATTCGAATCTGTAACCCTCTATATCCTATGGCCATTCATTACAGAGATACAAACCATGGTAGTCCTAATACACTCAAGATAATCGGTATTGAACACATCCCCAAGTCCATAAGAGGAGGGGATAGGGTTAAGAAGTTACTACAAAGAGAATCTTTCTGGATTTACTCACTGAAAGCCACCACATTTCCAGGTTTAAATGGAGAATTAGATTTTGTACCATTTCTGTGAAATTTTTCATGAAATTAGTTGTATTGTGTACCATTAGATGTATACATCCATTGACGTGTATATTTTGATATGTTTTTTTTGCTCTACTTTATTTTATTGTTATGTTTTGATTTGTATAATGTAATCTAGATATTGCTGAAAATATTTCAATTAAAGTTTTTTTTTTTTTTTTTTTTTTTTTTTTTTTTTTTTTTTTTGTATGTGTATGTATGTGTATGTATGTATGTATGTGTATGTGTATATGTATGTGTATATATATGTATATGTATATATATGTATATGTATATGTATATATATGTATTTTTTTTTTTTTTTTTTTTTTTTTTTTTTTTTTTTTTTTTTTATGTATGTATGTGTATGTATGTGTATATATGTATGTATGTGTATGTGTATATGTATGTGTGTATATATATATATATATATGTATATGTATATATTTTTTTTTTTTTTTTTTTTTTTTTTTTTTTTTTTTTTTTGAGTTTGATTTGGCTTGATATTATGCAATATACTATTTCATTTGTTGAATTCTGCTCCCTGCTGGTTACATTGCGTAGTGTGTGACCAGGTGTTTGCTATTTAGACTAATGAACTGCTATTTAAAATGCACTTGTGACTTTGTTTGTTACACACACCCTGACGAAGGCGATAGCCGCAACGCGTAGGTGTATCTGTCACCAATTTTAATGATAGAAGCCATGATTTAATAAAGGCTTTTTACTTTTTTGTATACACAACTCGAGTGCCTTGGATTATTACTTTGATTTTGAGCATTACTATCCCAAGCAACCAAAGAGCACCGATATTTTACACCCTGTGCAGCACTTCAAATGCATCTTTATGCTGTGATGGCAGAGGATTTGTTTGCAGATCAATGCAGCGTTCCCGCTTGTGTCGCGGACCCCGGACGACTGCGAGAGGCGCTGGTGTGCGCTACAATCCTTTGTGAATTGGTCTTAGTGAGTTAGGAGTCCTCTCGACTTCTTTTAGGCTGTCCCAGACTTAGGTGCTACTTTTAAGGCTAAAATGCTTCGTGAATTACTCTTAGTGAAAAAAATTAGGAGTCCTAAAGTTAGGAGTGACACGCCCATTATTTTTAGGAGTTGCTCCTAAATTCGCCAGTTAGGAGCTACTTTTAGCCTTAAAATTCTTTGTGAATACGGCCCCAGATCGCTATCCGATCTGAGAAAACGCATGAAGTGGCCAGGTGTAAACAGCCCCATTACAGGTGAAACTCGAAAAATTAGAAAATGGTGCAAATATTCATTTATTTCAGTAATTCAACTTAAAAGGTGAAACTAATATATTATATAGACTCATTACATGCAAAGTGAGATATTTCAAGCCTTTATTTGTTATAATGTTGATGATTATGGCTTACAGCTTATGAAAACCTTTTCACAATATTCTAATTTTGAATTTGGGGTTTTCATAAGCTGTAAGCCATAATCATCAAAATTATAACAAATAAAGGCTTGAAATATCTCACTTTGCATGTAATGAGTCTATATAATATATTAGTTTCACCTTTTAAGTTGAATTACTGAAATAAATGAACTTTTGCACCATATTCTAATTTTTCGAGTTTCACCTGTAGTTTTCAAAACGTTCGTTTTTTTCTTGAACGTTTAGGGAACATTCCATCTGATCATTCTTCAAACGTTATGGGAGTGTTACTTTTGAATGTTCTCGGAATGTTCTGAAACAAGGTGTTACATTTGAAAAAATGTTACATTTCAGGTAAAAAGTGTTCCATAGAATGATGTATAAGCAACATTTTTGTGCCAACATTTCAAGGACCAGATCATTTTGAACGAACATTCTATTCTGTGTGTGGCGTGGAGATACTGACTTGTGACAGCGACGTGACGGTTGGCTTTTCCCTCGTCAATAACATCCATCACTTCATCAGGGCTGGAAACAAAACGTTCAGTACAACCCTGTACACACACACACACACACACACACACACACACACACTAAACTTTAGTCTCTAGTAAGGCTAAACTTATTGGCACGTCTTTATCTAACAATACCAGATGTTATGATATATGATACATGATATGATTTGATATGACATGATACAATATCATGATACTATACACTATACTTTATATTTTATATGATATGATGCAATATGTAACGATACGATAAGATATATGAATATACTATAAAATATGAATAAATATATTTATAAATAATATAAAATATATCATATTGTAGATATAATATTGTATCATATATATGATTATATCATCTATGATATGATATGTGACAATAGAATACAATGTGAAATATCATATGAAGGGAAATAATATCTATCCTACACTACACTGTAAAAAAATGTGTAAATAAAAGCCTGAAAATAAAATACTATTTATTATTTTTAATTCAACGTGTTACTTGCCATTTCTTGTTGTTGTCTGTGAAATTTAACAGCAATTTCTGAGTGAAAATAGTCTCAACATCAATTTTATTTCGTGTATTTATTATATGTTTGCAGTTTTGAGAGTTTTCATAGTGTAATGATCTCATTAATTTGAGAAGATGAAGGATGATTTGATTGCTCTCACCTTCACATAGGGAACTCGGTTCTTGTCTTCATGCACAGACAGGTTTGTCTTACTCACTGTAAGAAAGAGAGAGAGAAAGAGGAGGATGAGGGAGGACGAACAACGAACATTCAGTCGTTCCAAACCCAATAAGAACAAGTGAAAAAAATGACCAAATGTTTCTTTTTCAATATCAGTTCATTCAGATGTGAGACTCGTTTCTCTTTGAAAATGAAAAGCTTCGTTCTGATTTTACAGAGCATCAGATCTCGAGCGTCAGATTATAATCCAGCGACTGACGAGCTTTAGGGTGTATTCACACCAGGAAAGTCCGATAGTTCACTTACTTTGGTCCGGACCAAATTATTATATATATTTTTTTTTTGGTACGGTTCGCTTTCACACTGCTCTTTTTGCAAGTGAACCAAAATTTGTAAACAAAACCACACGTGTGCTAAGGTCGTCCATTCATTGGACAAGGATTCTCAAGTAGGGAAATCAGGAAGTGCAAAAAAGGTTCAGCATGGAGATATTTCGTACTGCAATATTTGTTCTTTTACTAATTTTGTGTTATTCATGGGCATCTGCACAAATGTTAACAAGGCAGCTCGTCTCTTCGAAGCTCCAGGTCAAACCACGACTCATTTTATCAAATGTAGTAGGCTACAACAGATCACTTTCCCATAACGCAACTCCGACTACGGAAGCCTGTTAACTCAAAGGCGCAGTGCTTTCTTGCAATTGGGTCGGTTCATGTTCACACCGTAAACGAACCGTACCAGAGTTCGTTTGGAAGCGTACCGAGACACCTCTTCAGCTGGGTCTCGGTTCGGTTGTTTGGTCCGCACCCGAATTCGATTGCTGTGTATTCACACCTGCCCAAAAGGTCCGCACCAAGGGGGGAAACGAACTAGAGCTCGATTCAATCGAACCAAACAAGGCAGGTGTGAATATATCCAACGCCTTCACACACACTCACACACACATTCTGTCCATCAGAGCTCGGCTCGACACACTGAAGCTCAACTTCCTCTTCACAGGAGGAAGAAGAAACATCACTTTCTCTCTATTCTCCACTCGAACTGTGTGTCAAGAGGAAGTCGAGCTTTGAAGGGTGTGAAAGTCAAACTCACATGTGCAGAAATAAACGCTTCATCAAGCGATGGACTGAACGATATATGCTTTATTCACGCATCACGGGTGACATCTTCCACAGTCGGGGACGTTTCCATAGAAAGTTTCGATATTAAAGGTTCATCTTGTTTGTTGTCTGAACTCTGACTGACGGATCCAATGGAAACGGGCGATTATAAGAACAGGAACCTAAACACTGTTACCGCATTCTTATAGTTACAGTTTTTCTCCGTCGCTTTGGTGCATTTCTCAGATCAGAAGAACGACCGGTTCAATCTTCACATCATCAGTCACTCGTGCACATCAGAAAAGCAGTTTCTCATTTCTTTGAGAAGTTGCGAATGCTTTGGTACATCATGCAAATGATTATGATCAATTCTCTGCTGTTTCCTACATTAACGGTGTGTGACTGAGTGAGTGAGAGTGAGTGAGTGAGTGAGTGAGTGAGTGAGTGAGTGAAAGGGTGAATGCGAGGCGATATGTAAAGCGCTTTGGTGGCCATTGGGTCTGTGAGAGCGCTATATAAACGCAGTCCATTTACCATTTATTATCAGTCGCTTATGTCATGTTGATCAAAGTGTATTATAACGGGTCTCTGTTGAATAGCCCCCCCCCCCCCCCCCATTTGTGCGATGCAGTGCTGACTTTCCTTTCTGGATCGCGATGACACGGTCTGTCAACAGATTACAGTACAAACAGTAAAAGCGTAAATGTGAATCTTGTCCATTCTCTTGCAATCAAACTCCCACACACACTAAGGTGTGCAAGCTACGATTTACAATATTGTCATCAAAACTTTATCCATAGTTTACATCAGTACACTGTTATATTGACAACATGACTAAGCAATCTGACTGTTATCCGTACACAAACACAAGCACTTGTCGTTCTGATGCGCTGACATCTTCACTGACACAGATACACTGTAAACCCTAACGCTCAAAATACTTAATTGGTTTGAGTAGGAAAAACTTAAATTAAACTAATTAGTTTAGTCAAATGAACTTTTATGAGTATTTAGCACTTTCTTTTTCTTTCAAGTTCACAGAATGGATATATTTTAAGTAAACTGAACTGTTTCATTGTTTTGAGTTTTATGAAATTATTTCTTTTAATTTAGACGAACTTAAGTTTAACTGAAACGGCTGGGATGTATATTTCCCAGCATGCTTTGCCGATGGCACTCGAAAGGGAGAGTAAATGCTAAAATTAAGTGTAATACAATGTTTTTTTGTGCAAGATTAATGTTAAGCGGGTGATTTAGTAATGAATAATGTTTCGTTATGCTAATTTAGAAGAATTTCTGTTAATGTTGGTTTTAGGATAGTTACCATCATGGTGACAAGTGGTGCATAAGCTTGATTTGAGAGCAAATAAAACTTTACATTGCTGCAAGTGTTACTGTATAGCATACTATTGTTAAGATGTTAACAAAATAGTATGTTAGCAAACTAGCTTGTTAAAGCTAGCTAAGTTTATACTAATAAAAGTGTTCACATTGAGATTACATGCAATTTTAAGTTAAAAGTATGAATTAGTGTACTCAAACATTTCAAGTTAAGAACAATTCAAATGTACAAATACAAAATAAAAATGTCAGTTCTGCTTACTTAAACTTTGAATTTCTTAACGTAAAAAATTTGAGGCAACTGATTGCCTTAAATTTTTTGAGTTGTGCCAACTTATTCGGGTTTACAGTGTATTAATTTTTTAAGGGATTAACTGAGGATTTTTTTTTTCAGTGCATTTCTTCTTTGGAACATAAACAATGTTTAGCATGATGAGGATTCGTACCTTCAAGCCCAAAAAACAAAACAAAACTTCATGCAAATCATAAAAATAGCCTTGCATTTCACTCACAAGTCTTGAACTGGAATATACTGTGCAGGTTTTATGAACTATGATATTTTTATAATGCTTTTGTCTTCATTTATTGCATCACTCTATATAAGCTTAAATGCTTCCATCAGAGTTTAATATTTAGAAACTTTTTAGAGGTTCCTTCATGGGATCATTCTATGCATTTCGTTTTTTGTTTTAACACATTTTTAAATTTTGATCTCATTTTATGAATTAAACCGCTCGTAAACATACTTTATCACTTGAAAATTGTGATATCGTGAGACATTTCTCCTCACATAGAATATTTTTGGCAAAAAGGGTTCTTTAAAATTGAGTCTAGAAGCCCTTTTTGCGTAAGAGTGAGAGCATGAACTTTCTGCTAAACATCTTCTTGTGTGTTCTCTCACATACACACACTCACACTCTAGGTTTGGGTTTGGAGTGACGCAAGGGCGAGTAAATGATGACAGACTCTGTTCATTTTTAGCTGAATTATTCCTTAAATGAGCACATGCACATCATCCACAGGAAGGCCTTGAGTTTGTGATGACAGTAACAAGCCTTCGAGACAGACGCGTCTCTAATCGGGCTAACACACACACACACACACACGCGCACGCGCGAGAGAGAAACTTCATTCGAGTCGAGGCAGATTTAAAACCGCATATGTGAACGTCAGTTTCCTTTTAATCAAATATAGATAAAGCGAGACTGACGTCATCTAGCTTCGTTTTCATCTTCTCAGCGCCTGTCGATCTCTATCTGTCTGTTTCATTACTCGTCTCTCTCTCTCTCTCTCTCTCTCTCTCTCTCTCTCTCTCTCTCTCTCTCTCTCTCTCTCTCTCTCTCTCTCTCTCTCTCTCTCTCTCACATAGTCATGTCAAGTCAAGTCATCTTCATTTATATAGCGCTTTTAACAATGGAGATTGTTTCAAAGCAGCTTTACAGAGATAAACATACAATTTACGGTAACAGAGATTGTTTTGGCTTTATAGCGATTTTTTAATAATGTTATTTCCAGCTAAAGTTGGTTTTGATTGATTCACTTCCAGCAAAATGATCATTTGTTATCAAATTAGGGGCCACTAAGACGACACCGTTCTCTCTAAACAGACTTTAAATGCGAACCTGAATTGATTCTATAGTTATAGTCGTTTGAATATGTGTGCGCAGGTTTGTAATTTCCCTACCAACCATGCCTAAACAAACTACTTGTCTTGCCTATACATACATACACACTCACTCTCTCTCTCTCTCACATCAGACTCACACTCTCTCTCTCTCTCTCTCATGCAAAATGCAAAGTGAGATATTTCAAATGTTTATTTGTTATAATTTTGGCTTACAGTTTGAAATATCTCACTTTGCATGTAATGAGTCTATTTAATATATTAGTTTCACCTTTTAAGTTGAATTACTGAAATAAATGAACTTTTGCACAATCTTCGAATTTTTCGAGGTTCACCTGTACTCAGAGCACTCAGTTGGTTAAATGTTCTTTTTATATACAGTTTAAATAAATTATACCTGCAGAATAAATTATATTAATGCATTTTAATTATAGCAAAGCCAGTGTTCATTCTCTGGCGTGAGTGCATGTATTTAGGTCAAAACACACTGACTCACCGTCAAGTAGGTCACGAATCTTATCCATGTAGATTTCAAAGTAGGAAACCTTGGGAGAGAAACGAGAACAGCTAATGATGTGGAATTATCTAAAAGCTTTTCATTTCCTCACTAACAGGTGACACTCGAAAAATTAGAATATGGTGCAAAAGTTCATTTATTTCAGTAATTCACCTTAAAAGGTGAAACTAATATATTATATAGACTCATTACATGCAAAGTGAGATATTTCAAGCCTTTATTTGTTATAATGTTTGAGATTATGAAAACCCCAAATTCAAAATTAGAATATTGTGAAAAGGTTTTCATAAGCTGTAAGGCAAATTAGAAACAAATAAAGGCTTGAAATATCTCACTTTGCATGTAATGAGTCTATATAATATATTAGTTTCACCTTTTAAGTTGAATTACTGAAATAAATGAACTTTTGCACCATATTCTAATTTTTCGAGTTTCTCCACTAGAAAACAATAGGATGTGTATCTGGATTTTTATTCAGCCGTCAGCTTTGCACCTTAATGTGGAACTCCAGGTTTTCATCCATGATGTAAATGTGGTTAAAAATGTCTTCGGCAATCCTCGGGATGATTCCCCTTCCGTTAGGATCATGCAGTTTTCCCTGATGGAGAAAGCAATAAGCACATTTTAATATGAAAACAGAAGAAAGAAAGTCATACGGGTTTGGAACGTGATTTGGATCCTGATTTCTAAATGAATAATTTCGGTAACACTTTACTTGAAGGGGTGTGCATAAGACTGACATGACACCTTCATAAGCATGACAGGACACATGTCATGAATATTATGCATGTTTATGACAACTGTCATTAAGTGTCATTCGCTCAATTATGACATTTTTAATGCAAATATGACATTGTTTAAGATGTTTTTGTTATGACACCTTGACATAAACCAATACATCATAATCTGTCATAAATATGTCATAAACATGACATAGCAGATTAATGATCAAACTTAAGAAAGCACTTTGCTTTATGGGTTAACATTACATTAATCTGCATGTGGTTGGTTTTGACATTGGCTGTCATGAGGCATTATAACTGTGTCATGAATATTTTTCTTGAACTCAACTACAGTGGTACACATTGAATTTGTCATTAAAATGTTATAATGGCCTCATGACAGCCAATGTCTAAACCAACCACATGACAGTTTAATGTAATGCTAACCCATAAAGCTAAGTGCTTTCTTAAGTTTGATAATCTGCTATGTCATGTTTATGACATATTTATGACAGGTTGTGTTGTCTTAGTAATGTCAAGTTGTCATGGCAAAGACACTGACAGGTTATGATGTATTAGTTTATGTCAAGGTGTCATAACAAAGACATCTCAAACAATGTCATATTTGCATTAAAAATGTCATAATTGAGCGAATGACACTTAATGACAGTTGTAATAAACATGCATAATATTCATGACGTGTGTCCTGTCATGCTTATGAAGGTGTCATGTCAGTCTTATGCACACCCCTTCAAGTAAAGTGTTACCATAGTTTCTTTAATAATGAGTAAAAGAAGCAGTTTTACCTCCATTGTGTAGGTTTTACCAGATGATGTTTGTCCGTATGCAAAGATGGTGCCGTTGTAGCCGTCCAGAACATCTGTGGTCAAAAAGAGATATTTGGACAATTATTTATATATTTTTGAAGAGTCGATATCGATCTTTAAATCACGTTCATGCACACTCACCTTTGACGATCTGTTTGGCACAGGTGTTGTACACCTGCTCCTGCGTGCAGTTCGTCGGAAAGACTTTATCAAACACATACGGCTTGCCCTGAAACACACCAACACACACAGTTATGCAGGATTATGATCGTTTAATATTATAGTCACTAAAAGGCAGTCATTGGTAAAGATTACCTCAACTCACATCATTGGCTTAGACAGGATGGATGGATGGATGGATGGATGGATGGATGGATGGATGGATGGATGGATGGATGGATGGATGGATGGATGGATGGATGGATGGATGGATGGATGGATGGATGGATGGATGGATGGATGGATGGATGGATGGAAGGATAGATGGATAGATAGATAGATAGATAGATAGATAGATAGATGGATGGATGGATGGATGGATGGATGGATGGATGGATGGATGGATGGATGGATGGATAGATAGATAGATAGATGGATAGATGGATGGAAGGATAGATAGATAGATAGATGGATGGATGGATAGAGATAGATAGATAGATAGATAGATAGATAGATAGATAGATAGATAGATAGATAGATAGATAGATAGATGGATGGATGGATGGATGGATGGATGGATGGATGGATGGATGGATGGATAGATAGATGGATAGATGGATGGAAGGATAGATAGATAGATAGATGGATGGATGGATGGATAGAGATAGATAGATAGATAGATAGATAGATGGATGGATGATGGAAGGATAGATGGATGGAAGGATGGAAGGATAGATGTATGGATGGAAGGATAGATAGATAGATAGATAGATAGATAGATAGATAGATAGATAGATAGATAGATAGATAGATAGATAGATAGAAGGATGGAAGGATAGATGGATGGATGGAAGGATAGATAGATGGATAGATGGAAGGATAGATAGATAGATGGATAGATGGATGGAAGGATAGATAGATAGATAGATAGATGGAAGGATAGATAGATAGATGGATGGATGGATAGAGATAGATAGATAGATAGATAGATAGATAGATAGATAGATGGATAGATGGATAGAAGGATGGATGATGGAAGGATAGATGGATGGATGGAAGGATAGATAGATAGATAGATAGAAGGATGGAAGGATAGATAGATGGATGGATAGATAGATAGATATATGGATAGATGGATGGATGGATGGATGGATGGAAAGATAGATAGATAGATAGATAGATAGATAGATAGATAGATAGATAGATAGATAGATAGATAGATAGATAGATAGATAGATAGATGGATAGATAGATACATAGATGGATGGATGGATGGATGGATGGATGGATGGATGGATGGATGGATGGATGGATGGATAGATAGGGATAGATGGATGGATGGATAGATAGATAGATGGATGGATAGATAGATGGATAGATAGATAGGGATAGATGGATGGATGGATAGATAGATAGATGGATAGATGGATGGATAGATAGATGGATAGATGGATGGATAGATGGATGGATGGATAGATGAATGGAAGGATGGATGGATAGATGGATGGAAAGAATTATTTTTGAAAAAATCATTGATTTTATAAAGTGAAACTGCAGTTTGAAAATACCTCACACACACATTACATGCATGAAATAATATGTAACACATGGAAGCTTTGCCTGTTATAATTAAACATGAAAGCAATTAGAGGTAAAGCAACACACTGCAACACACACACACACACACTTCACATTAAGCGCTTCAGTCAGTAATTAGTCCCTCTCTGCTGTTTCCATGAGCTTTAATCAATCCTCAGAAGAGCATCAAAGTCTACAGAGCAGAAAAACACCTGAGGAGTCTCCACACACACACACACGCGCACACACACACACACACACACTATCACTCACACACACGCTCTCTCTCTCTCTCTCTCTCTCTCTCTCACACACACATACTCGTGCACACA
>NW_026606975.1:80000-105000 GCF_029890125.1 Rhinichthys klamathensis goyatoka | reverse complement strand
TTATAATGAGGAATATTGTGACGTGTTCGTTCCTGGAAGAAACTCAAGACTACAATGGAGGCGTTTCAGGAGTTCAGAAACACTGACACTGATATAGAGAATAACTGGAGCTCTTTAATGCTCAAACAGCAACATTACACACACTAAACACAGATGAACGTGGAGAAAAAGTATAATATATATAATAGTATAATATATATAATAGTATAATATATATAATAGCTCCTCTTTACATCATCTGAATTCAGTCAGGTTTACTGAACAGAAAGTGTTTTTTTGATGTCTGTCTCTGTGTGTGGAACTTACATCAAGCTACAAATTCAACAATAAGTGAGTAGTTCATGCCACTATCAACAATATAGGTTTATAGGGCGTTTTTAAACAGGTTTTTGCTGAGTTCAGCGTTTGCCACACGGCAAAAACAGGAGCTCTAATCTGGGTTGCAGCATTGCACGGCTTTTAGGAGTATATATGAAGCCACAAAAATATCCTCTAAAATGGTCTCTGATTTCAGCTTTATAGACTAGCAAAAAAAAAAATGTTGTTGTATTGTGTTGCTGAGATTCTTACATCGAATCTATTTGGCTCAAGACTCTTGATATTGGAACATTTGAGGTTTAATTAATTATTCAGTGAGGCATTTTCAAAAGGAAAAAGGAGTTCAAGACAGAGAAACCAAAATATATCGCCAATTTACTCTGAAAATAAAAATTGGAAACATCTAAATTGACTGATTTTGATGCCTACATTAGGTTAACACAACAAAAAGTCCCCCTATTATGATATTTTCTTTCATGTAGAGTGTAATAAAGCTGTTTGTGAATGTAAAAGGCCTGCAAAGTTACAAAGATCAAAGTGCAGAAAAATTTAATTATTTTCTCTTAAAAGAAAGAATCGGTTCTGAAATGCCTGAAATGAGTCGTCAGTAATTCAGTCTCATAAATAGGTTTGTAACTAATTAGCATAATGCCCGCCTCTGGTCTTGATTGGCTGAGCAGCATCTCTTAGCTCCGCCCTCTAACACTAGTGTATCTGAGACTGGAAGAGTTCGGTTCGTGTCGAGAAGACGCTGTTTTCTGAGATTGATACGGTAAAACCCACGCCATCTTACTGTTCGTATCACTGCGATCAGTGATGTAGTGGTGCCCGGAGAAGTAGGTATACTCCTAATTTATGCCCCCAATATTTTTTTTATTTTGTCTTGCATTAGTATTGATTAAATTTTGATTTTCTTGATCTCAACATGAGCATTTTAAGGTGTTTTGATGGCCAAAAAAATGGACAACAGTAGCTTTAAAAGCATGAAGTATTTGATCAGATTCTTAAACATGAGAATCCAGTTGGACTAATCTGTTCATTTAATTAATGGTTCAATTGCTCACTCATAAAGACAGTCACTTGTCGCCGCCTTCTGGCTTAATGATGCAAGCTGTGCAAACACAGACAAGCGGAGTGATACAAACAGTGAAAAGTCGAAAACATTCAAGGTAACGTTATACACATATATATAGAATAATAATGGCAATATATTTAATATGGTGCTTGTGTTGTTAAATTGAGCTTATAATTTCCACTGTCTTTGATCAAACTGATTATTTCTGTCGGTCATTTTAATTAATCGGTCACCAAATTAGAGTTAGGCCTAATATTAGGGAATTATTTCACAACTTTCATTATATATAGGCTACACTCAAAAAAAACGACTGAGGTCAGGACCTCGGGGACCTTAATGATGGGTACGACCCTGACTGGGTGTTTTTTTATTCACGAGATTGGATTAGCAACTAAATGATGCTCATCAGAGGGGATTTAGAAGTGGGTATACGCAATGCCGACGGAAAAAGAAGTGGGTATACGCCGTATACCTGCGTATACCCTGCACTACACCACTGACTGCGATCAAGAGCTGAGATTCAGATATGATAATGAGCGTTTGCTTTCTGGCCAATCACAGCAGAGCAGCTCTGAGAGGCGGGGCTTAGAGAGACTGAATCTTCGATCGAAGCGTTTCAGACACTGAGAGAAAAGCTGAAGCTGCCGTGGAGATTATGAGGACATTAACGTGATTTTCATTGGATGCATGTAAAACTATTGTAGGAGACGCCAAAACAACATTAGGAGCCTATTCAGCAATATTATTGATCTCCTGCATTGACACCATTATATGAGAACTGAAATGAGCTGGACGATGACATCACGGTTTTCTCCAGAGCGGCTATATATATATATATATATATATATATATATATATACTGTATATAAATGAACTAAATTAATAACTTTTTTTTACAACAAAAATGAACCATCACTGACACACAGACACACACAAACAAACACTCACAAAAACACACTTGCACTCTCTCACACACACTCTCTTTCACACAAACAGGCACACACATCTTTGTGGGGACTCTACATAGGCGTAATGGTTTTTATACTGTACAAACTGTATATTCTGTCCCCTTACACTGCCCCTACCCCTAAACCTGCCCATCACACAAACCTTTCTGCATTTTTACATTTTCAAAAAACATTACTTAGTATGATTTATACGCTGTTTTCTATGGCGTTATTATCCTGTCCAATGTCGAGAGCGCATTATTGTAGCGCGAAAGTACATTAATATTATGCGCGAGCGTGAATCTCTCTGCTCGCGCGCGGAATATGATGTGCCGAGCGTGAATCTCTCTGCTCGCGCGCGGAATATGATGTGCCGAGCGTGAATCTCTCTGCTCGCGCGCGGAATATGATGTGCCGAGCGTGAATCTCTCTGCTCGCGCGCGGAATATGATGTGCCGAGCGTGAATCTCTCTGCTCGCGCGCGGGAACTGGGCACGTGCTCTCAGATACACTTCTCTTGTAAGAATTCTCTCTCTGCTCGCTGCCTCGCTCAGAGAATATGCCTGCACTTAAAAACGTGTTCAGTGCAATCGCGAATTGCAATAACGCCATACAAACACACTTGCGCACTCTCTCTCTCACACACACACACACACACACACACACACCACTGGCACGCTCAGACATACACTTATTTTTCAACACACTATCTTTAATCTGATGTATTTGTGCTGTTGCAGCTCCGGGAGCCGTTAGGAGTGTTATATTCCTGACCAGGAGATCAGTGTGTGTGTGTGTGAGAGCGTTCAGCAGATCAGTGTGTGTGTGTGAGAGCGTTCAGCAGATCAGTGTGTGTGTGTGAGAGCGTTCAGGAGATCAGTGTGTGTGTGTGAGAGCGTTCAGGAGATGTGTGTGAGAGCGTTCAGGAGATGTGTGTGAGAGCGTTCAGGAGATCAGTGTGTGTGTGAGAGCGTTCAGAGTTCAGGAGATCAGTGTGTGTGTGTGTGTGTGTGTGAGAGCGTTCAGGAGATCAGTGTGTGTGTGTGTGTGCGTGTGTGTGAGAGAGCGTTCACTGCACTCCCAGAGGAGCTTCACTGTTTTTCAACCTTCAGTGTATTCCATCAACTCTCGTCTGCTGTGGCCATTTTAGCACCAGTAACCCAGCAAACATTGGTCCGACGGCAACGTCGTGTCCCTGGCCAAAAATAGTTGCGGCCAGGACGTCATAAATCGGTAAAAAATGTAACACAGAACATTTCCTAAAAATGCATTCAGATACATTTGTACATGTCTACAGTTGCATGTATAATTGTTATTTTAACTTTTAGCTCGTGTAGTTATGTTTAGTGTATCGGGTGAGAGGACGTCACCTGGCGACGTCTTTTACACGTGCATTTATAGTCCATCATGACCCTCTATGAAATCCTTGTTAAATATGCAAAAGCTGCGCTTAATCCTCGCATGGTTAATACTGCAATAATTAATGTAGTTGCCCATGAAGTTTTTAAGAGGTTGTGAAGAAGACGTCCACTGGCGTCCTTTACACGTCTAGTCAGGCTGTGTGTGAATAATAACGTCCACTGACGTCTTTTGCACGTCTAGTCTAGCAAGACAGAAAAAAATTATCAGGATTTATAATTCTTTATACGATTTATATACAAATGAATATATATTTACTTTATCTTGTTTTTATAAATTATAATCACAAAATGCACAGTATAGTCAAGTGATTGCAAATGCAAAGCCACTGCATTTTAGTCATTATTTTAACCTGTTGTACCTGATGTATTCGTTGTTATTTTTTTATGGAATGTATATACATGTAAAACAGAAATATACCCGGTCACCATTTATGTCTGAGTTGGATGTAATTACCCAAACCCTCTGCCCAAACCATAAACTGTGCTGCCAAGATGTAGTAACAAAAGGTCTCGCGATATTACAAAATCATGCGATGGGATTATCTCGCGAGATGTTAACGCGTTCTCCCCATAGATTCTGGAACTTTGAACAACCACGAGGAGAGGAGGGAGTTGTGTCGATATTATTATTAAAAATCTACTGTTGGGTAAGTACATTTTGTATTAGATTAACGTGCTTGAGTTTTACTTGTGTGACATGAATGAACCGAAAGAAATTATGCCCACATTGTCAACTGAAATTTACTGAGTTTGGCTAAAATTAGCCAGTAGGCTAAAAGTAACTTTGAACGTATACAACAACGGTAACGTTATACCAAGTATATTGTTTACAGTCATTACTGTAACTTATTAATGTAGCCTTTTGAGAGTTTCTTTCAGAAAGTAAATTATCTGAAATGGAATGAAATGTTTAGCTGGATTTTAACATGTATGTTTTCAGTAACTGCTTTAAAAATAAAAGCAGAACATATTTTATACAATAAAATAAAATGTAATGCATGTTGATTACCTTTTTCTAATGTGTCATTCATGATTCATTCATCTTGTTCCATGTTTTTTTTTAATTTAGCTGTAGACCATAACAAGTATTTTGAAAATAAGTGCATATCATTTACCTCAAATTTTAATTTAATAATAATTTTATTTATTTAAATATATATATATTATCTTCCCTTAGATGCTGTGAAGAGGTGGAGCCCAAATGCTACAGACTCTGAAATTGATGCAGCAATGGCAGAACACCTGAAACACGCTCCAGGAACAGCTGGTGGATACAAAAACTGAGCCAAACAATGTGTTTTTAAACGGATAGTTTCCCCAAAAATGAAAATTGTCATCATTTACTCAACCTCATGTTTCAAACCTGTATACCTTTCTTCATTGAATTTTCATTTTTGGGTGAACTATCCCTTTATATAATAATTCAGTATTTTGTAATTGGTATTTTAGTTTGGTTAACAAATGTTAAACATTGAAAAAATATTAAGATACATTTTGGCTGTTCAAGATCAATAAAATGTGCTAAATCAGAACATGCTTCTTTTTTTCATATGTCCACAAATAATGTGTTCTTGTTTGTGATGTACACGTGATTAAAACGTTTTATTGACGGTCAGGTCTGACTAGACCAATTTTGGACCTTTTTAGAACCTTTGTCAAGATGTGTAAACTTCAAGACTTGATTGCCTTTCACGATGTTACACAATATGTGTGTGATTATTTTAAATGCAGGCTTATATACACTTAAATTATGCAGCAACACATTTAAACACACAAATGACGACGCATTTAGACGTCCAGGGACGCGCTGAAGAGACGTGGAATTCACGGCCAAAAGAGACGTGGAATTCACGGCCAGATGACGTCAAAGACGTCGGTTCAACTTTCATTTTGGAACTATTTTTCAACCATGACGGGACGTGTCGGACGGACGTCTTTTCAACGGTCATTACACGTCCAAATGTTTGCTGGGAATTATTGAGTTTAGCGTTGAGAGCCACTTTAATTGATTTAGGCTATAGGTCTAGAATTAAAGTTAACTCTAAAGTTCTGGTCCAACAGGATTACTGTCACGAGTTTATCGTGAAGCTAAAGCCAGAGGTTTGCATAAGCTGAGCAAGACACGGCTGTAGATTGAAGCAACTGAATTAGTAGATAAACCTTGATTTAATACAAGTTATCTTAATCCTCATTGGTGCAACTTACCCACAAACAGGTTTTCTGTCAAACCAAGAGTCAGAATTACAGCTAACTTTATTTCAGACTGCCTTCCCATCATGGCTCTTGGAGATGGAGATCACTGGATTTTATCAGCAGTGAAGCTGGCGTGTGTGTGTGTGAGAGAGAGATAGAGAGAGTGTGTCTGTGTGTGTGTGTGTGTGTGCGTGCGCGAGTATGTCTGTCTGTCTGTCTGTCTGTCTGTGTGTGTGTGTGTGTGTGTGTGTGAGTGTGTGTGTATATTGTGTGTATAGATATTTATAAATACATGCATAAATATGTGCATACGACACAAATCCGAATTAATCAGATCATCAGTATGCACTAGTGAGATTTCATTAAAAATTAACATCACCATCTTCTGGAGGAGTGTGAAAAAGAAACTTTGAAAATGAATCTGGACTGTGATCCACCTGCGCCAATAAACATCTGGCTATTTATAAAATCTGAAGAGGAGAACTTGCATAAACTTACCCCGATGATAACAGTGTCATCTCCTTGAAATGTGGGGATGTATTTGTCTCCACGGTGGGTTTCGGACTGATTCAGGGGTCTGAAACGACACAACACCCTGATGTTGCATTCTGCGCTGATATTATCATCAGCCATCCTGTGATGATGCTGGACTGAAGCCTAGATGCAGACCGTGTGTCTCTGTTTCTTCAGATCTAATGCCCACAGTCCTGTGGAGAGCAATAGCGTTCACCGACAGGCGAAATAATCAGGATGAATAATCCGTTTGATGAAGCGCGCGCCCAGAATGCGCATCAAAACATTGGGCAAATACAATCCGTCGTTAAAACATCAGACCAAACGCACAATAGTGGAGTGTTTTCTGTGCATCGCTCTCTCGAGGTTGTGTTTGTGAGTGTAATTAGTGCTGCAGATGTGCAGTGATGCTGCAGGATACGGAGACACACGCGCGTGGTACAGCGACTCTCTGATTGGTCGCTATTTGACAGGGGGCGGGGCTTGTGCTGTCAACACGACAACTCACATTTATTTGAGTCAATAACTACTTTCAGACAGCACAAAGAAATGTATATGTATACACTTGATGGCTTATAAAGACTTTATAAACCCTGATATATTAACCTTTATTAAAAAAACAACAAAAAAAAACAGGCATTATCATTGTTCAACACAAACACAATAAATACAAGTTGCATAAATAGAAAGAGAGAATAATATAAATTCCATAAACACTTTGAAATAATACATAACGCAGGGTATACAAGTAAATTATAACGAATTAAAGGGCTTGAAATTAAATCCTCGCGAGATTGCGCGAGGTTTTGTTTGTGTGAGTGAGTGACATCATAGCTGTCGTTGTGTCCTGTGTGCGCTCGCGCGTCATCCGCATCATTCGGCCGTGTATTTCTCCTTTCAAACTGCAGTAAAGAAACACACACCGCATATAAATTCATATTAAACTGCTTTTACACAACGCGCTGCAATGGCCGACCCGAAGTATGCCAACCTGCCGGGCATCGTAAGTGATTCATTCAGTCCATATCAACAATAACAGTGCGGTACATTAGCATTAGCATTAGCCGAGGCTAACGCTCTGAGGTGATTCGGAGCGAAACATTCATATATAAATTCACATTTTCAGACTCATTAAGTGTCAATAGTAAATATAAGACAGACAAGATGTTTTTACAGTAATGGAGTTATTTGACATTCCTGAATTTTCAGATTGTTTAGAGGTGTGTTATGTTTGCGACTGATGCTTGTTAAACATAACAGACAGAGTTTATAAATATCGCTTAAATGATTGATTTTCCAGCAATCTCTGTTGCTTATATGTTGTGTAAAGGGGCTGTTGCTCACCTTTATTTTGTAGGTAACGTTAGGTTGTAAGAAAAAGATGTTAAGATGTTAAGGGCGTTGGCCAGATGTAAGATTGCTGTATTATAATGTCAATATTTTAATATGTCATGTTATTGTAGTCTTTTATTATGCTTATATGCCAGTCTGTGTTGTTTACATTAGCATTACTGTAAGTCTATGGTGCTCAATTAAGATGGGTTTTCATTTACAGGTTTTTACATTCGTCCCTTCAGTCTTTAAAATTACATCCATAAATATTTTCATTCTGTGTCTTTTTTGGCATATTAAATGTAAATTAAATGTATATAAAGTTTGTGTGTCACGGTACAGTACCGGTCAAAAGTTTAGAAACAATACTATTTTTTATGCTTATGAAAAAAGTCTCTTATGCTCATCAAGTCTGTGTTTATTCAATTAAAAAAACAGAAAAAAACAGTAATATTGTGAAATATTCAAAGCTGAATTTTCAGCATCATTACTCCAGGCTTCAGTGTCACATGATCCTTCAGAAATCACTCTAATATGCTGATTTATTATCAATGTTATTTATTATCAACAGTTGTGCTGCTTAATATTTTTTTATAACCTTTGATACTTTTTTCAGGAGTTATTGATCAATAAATAGTTAAAGAACAGTTTTTATTTAAAATAGAAATCTTTGATCACAGCTTCGATCATTGAAATGAACTATATTTAAAATAATATTAAAATAGAAAATTATTATTTAAAATTTGAATTATATTGCACAATATTACTGTTTTTTTTCTGTATTTTTGATCAAATAAATGCAGGCTTGATGAGTATAAGAGACGTCTTTCAAAAACATTAAAATAGTAAAGTTTTATGAGTGTATACACACACACACACACTCACTCACTCGAGGATGTGCCTTTGACACATTATATTACTGAAGTGACAATGACATAATTATTAAAATGACATAATTTCCTCACAGGCCTCCAACGAGCCTGACGTCTATGAGACGAGTGATCTTCCCGAGGATGACCAGGCGCAGTTTGAGTCGGTGAGTATCTGTGTGTGTGTGTGTGTGTGTGTGAGATGAGCTGTTCTGTGTGCAGTGACTCACATTAGAGCTAACTCTACTTTCCCTCCCCGTTCACTAACCCACCATCACTGTTCGACCCGCTCCGGATGCTAGTTTGTGCAAGTAAGACGTCATGTTTCTCTAATGCAGTAAATGCATGGGTTGAAATCTTCCCGCCTTTCGCCTATTTTCTAATCAGGGAAAGTCGCACAATTAGAAATGGGGTGTTTATTATTTTCTCTTATTTTAACTGAGAACAGGTTCTTATAACTAGTTTGCCTGTGTGTGTGTGTGTGTGTGTGTATACGGTGGGCTTATTACATTATGATAAAGGTGTGAGTTGGTAAAAGTGTGTTACAGGTTGTAACCTGCTATATATAGTTATTCAATTATAATGAATAATCTCGATGACTCAATGACTGGGTTACTCCTGTAATATTATCACTTTGCTTATAGAATATGGCTCATGTATTCAGAGTTTTTAACTTAAATTTGTAAACTTAATGCTAGAACTAAAACTAACTTCCTGAGAAAGTGTGGAGTGACGTTTAAGTGTATTTTAAGGAACAAATGGTGGTAAATTTGACAGTTTGACAGAAGTTATGTGTGTGTGTGTGTGTGTGTTTCGCTAACTTCCTGCTTATAGAATATGATCTTATATTGTATATAAAACATTTAGCGCGTTGCGGCTTTAAAAGTGTTATATAAATAACACATTACTTCTAGGGCTGCACAATTTGTAAGGGAAAAAAATCGAATTTGCAAATTTTTTGAGAATTTTTTTGTGTGTGATTTAAAAAAGTTTGCTGTGCTTATTTTAAAGGTCTGCACAATTTGATTATATATCAATATGAATATAAAATACCAATTATAAAAATATAATTTAATATATAATTAGTGTTATTAATATTATACCAAATAAAAACTCTATGAAAACCTTTTCACAATATTCTAATTTTGAATTTGGGGTTTTCATAAGCTGTAAACTTATAACAAATAAAGGCTTCAAATATCTCACTTTGGATGTAATGAGTCTATATAATATATTAGTTTCACCTTTTAAGTTGAATTACTGAAATAATTAAACTTTTGCACGATATTCAAATTTTTCGAGTTTCACCTGTACATTTAAGTACTGAGTAATATTAAGCAACTACATGCACTTACTATAGGGTTATAGGATTAGGGTTTGGTTGAGGGTCAGTTGCATGTAATTATGCATAATTTACTATTATTACTACGGTAAGTACATAAATACACAAATAAAGTAAAGCCTGATTTTTTATTTTTTTAATCGGAGTCTTTGTGATTTGCGATTACGGTTTATTTTGATGAATTGTGCAGCCCTTCTTCCTTTAGCCTCTCTCTCTCTCTCTCTGTGTGTGTGTGTGTGTGTGTAACTCTGATCTGGATGCACTGATTCCCTCATCCTTCTTATTCCTGAATCGAGTCTAACATCTGCTCTCTTCCCAGATCAACACGACTAATGTTTGACATGCTCGTTTCCGTAGACTGTCTCATGTGTTTGAGTGCTTTCAGCATTTGCTCTTGTGTAAAACTCTTCTTAGCAGGGGGAGATAACATTACACACTGACCTGAGAGCAGTTTTGTGTTCATAAGATGATCAGATGAAGAAATGCACAGTTGTTATTCAGTATCGGTTGTAGGAACGAGCCCTGCAGCTCTAGTCAAGACTGATGAAATAAACAAGCAATCCAGTGATACTCACAACACAGCGCTCTGTTCTCCCTTCCCTTCAGCTCCTGTTGTGCATGTCATATGATAACTACATTAATATCTTTCTCTCTCTTTCTCTTCCTCACTCTCTTCTGTTTTTCTCTTTCTCTTTTGCTCTAACTGTCTTTGGGGACCCAAGGAGCTGGTAAGAGTTTCTGATTCCCCTTTAACACCCAGTGACTCTTCTAAACCAATTAGATCGCGATCTGTGCATGTGCATCTGTGAACTCCACACGCATTTGGCCTTTGCATTAATTATTGCATTAATCACATTAATGCTCGGTGTAAAGTGCAGACTAGTATTAGCTGTGATGCATATAGATCTCTTTAATCCCTTAACTGTCACCGCCTTAACCATCACTTGTTTTAATTATCATATATTAGTTATTATTTGAAAGCGTAGAAACTCAAAAATGTATCCTGTGAAAACCATTTTGAAATCGGACATTGTGTTACCATGGAAATGGTACGTTAAATTCTTTTAGCTGGCTCCTCCCCCAGTGGGCGTCGTCAGGTTTCATATTTAAAAATTTATTTTAACTACTATATTATCATGATATAAGATATCTTCGGATAGGTCTGAGTCTTAAGGTTCCATATTTGGTGGCTATTTTGTGATAGAAGTGATATTTGGACAGAAATTTATTAATTTGATGCAAAAAATGCATCAAAAAATATTTCAATGGAATTTGGTGGATATTTTTGGTACAGAACAAAATATCAAAATCAAATTTGGAACACAACTTTTTTAGATATATGGCTTCGACTTTATAGTAATTTTATAGTAAAATATATATTTTATGTAAAATAAAAAATGTTTATGAAATAAGTCTCTTATACTCATCAAGCCTGCGTTTATTTGATTAAAAATACAGAAAAAACAGTAATATTGTGAAATATTAAAAGCTGAATTTTCAGCATCATTACTCCAGTCTTCAGTGTCACATGATCCTTCAGAAATCACTCTAATATGATGATTTATTATCAATCCTGGAAACAGTTGTGCTGCTTAATATTTTAATATTTGATTAACAGTAAATCT
Organism: Rhinichthys klamathensis goyatoka; assembly: GCF_029890125.1. Taxonomy (NCBI): domain Eukaryota; kingdom Metazoa; phylum Chordata; class Actinopteri; order Cypriniformes; family Leuciscidae; genus Rhinichthys; species Rhinichthys klamathensis. The sequence continues at coordinate 93,365 of NW_026606975.1, read as the reverse complement.
AAACTTCCATAACTTTTTCATACTTTACATAGGTCTATATTCTAATGCACTCTTGGATTACAAACATTTAAGTTTGGACAGTGCATTTTTTTTTTTCACATTGATTCTCAAAAAGGGGGGTGACAGTTAAAGGGTTAAACATTTGACAGGAAAATTACAATGTAAAATGTGGAAGCAAAATTATTCAGTCGGTTCGTGAGATTCGTAAAGGTCCTGCATCATCTCTGGTTCTCCGTCATGTCCTCGTCTCTCCAGAAATGAAAAGTCTTTATATGCAACATATGTGCTTTAAATGATGGTGAAAATGCCCTTCGTTCTGACATTCCCAGCCAATTAAAACAGAAAAGTGTCCAATACTGTGTGAGTTCACCGTACGCTTGCATTCATCAGTCTGTGGAAGTGTGTGTTCATGTTTCTCCAACTTAAAGACGTTTCAGCTTCATAGTTTTCTTTCATAATCAACTTTTAGTAGTTTTTACTAAATTAAATGTACATTTAAAGAAGGGAATGAGCCATAGAAAGCACCCTAGTAACACACTAAACAGCTTTGCAGTCAAGCATAGATGTTTTCAGTTTGCTGCAGTATTTTAGATGATTCTGGAGCTTATTAAACACCGTCGGCTTGAATCTCTTCCTGTCAGATTGTGTGTGTGTGTGTGTGTGTTTGAGAGGATAAGTTGTGCACGCACTGATGCATGATGGTCTACGAGTCACGTGTTTCTGTTTGAGTGAATTAAATCAGTTGAGCTGCACAAACGCCCTGTGTGATCGCGACACGCACTCTTAAAATCAACATTTCAATCAGCCACGCCCCTTCTGTGGGAGGGGCTTAGCTGCCTCAAAGATTCAGCCAATCAGAGCTTCAGAAGCGTCTCCTTTATGATCAGCTGCATGCGTTTCTCGTGTGATTGGTTGATGACTCGTCTCACAGGAGGAGCTGTGCAGCGACAGCGTGGAGCGGATCGTCGTCAATCCCAACGCCGCGTACGACAAGTTCAAAGACAAACACGTCAGCACCAAGGGTTTGGGTGAGTACAGCGACTTCTTCACGCAATTCTCACAAAACACAGTTTATCTTTATGTTTGTTGTTGTTCTCATTTGTTACACTCTTGTGAATGTTTAAATGTACACTTTAAATGTCACTGGTCAAATTCAAGCTGTTATAATGAATGCAGACTCAAAAAACCCGTCTTTGCTTCTAAACGGTGTTTCAATAAAGATGGTTAGTTTATAATTTGATCTTTGAACGTAAGGATTTGATCAATAATATAGTTTACAGATGTGTAAATTCAGTCAGAGAAACTGTATCTGGTTTTGCTTGTGTCTGACTAATGTTTTACTTTAGTATAGTAAACAAAAACCATTAAAAAAATGTTACTTGAAATTTGAAATCCAAGAAATGAATTAGTGTTTGAAGTCCCCTTGTAGTCAATAATTTTATTCCTTAACTCATCTTTGATCACCAAAATTAAATATTTAAACATTTTTTTTCTTGGAAAAAAATTATTCATGCCTTAAAATATCTTGAATGTAACTCGACACCCTCGCCTCATTTAGTATCCGCGGTTCTATGAATATGCAAATGAGCCCCGCCTCCATTCACTCACTCAGCTCAGAGATCCACTGGTTGACGATCACACGTTGATCTGATTGGTTACAAGGTTGTTTGTGACGTCAGAAACACCAGCGATTTCAAACCGTGTTTTTGAGACTGTCTTTGGTTCACTGCAGTTTTAAGGAGGAAATACTCAGCAATGCTGTCGACTTATGAACTTACACATGGTTTGTCTTAAAGCATATTAAAAACACCACATAGACACATATAAACAACATTAAAAGCTGGATTATCACCAAATATATTTAAATCAGCTAGTTGCCAATGCACCATTTCTCATTTTAATGTAGTTTAACTTGATGTACTAAAATAAATAAAAATTAATCAAAAAATAATAAAAATGACAAAAACACACAACAAAATGACCAAAACTTAAAGCTACACTGTAATATTTTAAGTTGATTTTTTTAGCAAAAAACACTGTTCTTTCAATATTATATGTTCTCAATATTGTGTAATCACTTCAACCAATTAAGTATTCTCGTAATTATACATACGATATACATATATAATATAATAAATAGAAAAAGAAAAAGAAAGAAAGATTAAGTAGAAAGAAAGATTAGGTAGAAAGATTATTTAGAAAGGAAGAAAGATATATAGGTTAGAAAGAAAGATATATAGGTTAGAAAGAAAGATATATAGGTTAAAAAGAAAGATATATAGGTTAAAAAGAAAGAAAGAGAGAATAGTTAGAAAGAAAGATATATAGGTTAGAAAGAAAGATATATAGGTTAGAAAGAAAGATATATAGGTTAAAAAGAAAGATATATAGGTTAAAAAGAAAAAAGAGAATAGTTAGAAAGAAAGATATATAGGTTAGAAAGAAAGAAAGAGAGAATAGTTAGAAAGAAAGAGAATAGTTAGAAAGAAAGATAGATAGGTTAGAAAGAACTGTTAGAAAGAAAAAAAGAAAGAAAGAAAGATAGCTAGAAGAAAGAAAGAAAAATTAGGTAGAAAGAAAGAAAATGAAAAAGAAAGATAGATAGATAGAAAAAAGAAAGAAATATTATGAAGAAAGAAATGTTAGAAAGAAAAAAAGAAAGTAAGAGATAGCAAAAAGAAAGAAGGAAAGAAAAATTAGGTAGAAAAAGAAAGAAAGAACGAGAATGAAAAAGAAATATTGATAGAAAAAAGAAAGAAAAAAGAAAGAAAGATTAGGTAGAAAGAAAGATTAAGTAAGTTATAATTCACACTATTAATAACTATTAGACTGGTACTGGAGTAACCCTGGTGTGATTGGTGCAGATTTCTCGGACCGCATCAGTAAGAACAGCAGGGTGGGCTACGAGTCCGGAGAGTACGAGCTGGTGAGTGACTCGAACCTCTTCCTGACCCGTTAATGGAGTCCCTCTGCGTTTGCTCTGATTCCCTCTCTCTTGCCCTGCAGTTAGCGGAGGGCTGTGGCGTGAAGGAGACTCCCCAGCAGAAGTACCAGCGGCTGGTGAACGAGATCCACGAGCTCTGCCAAGATGTGGAGCGTATTCAGGTCAGGACTGAACATCGGCTCTCGCCCTCATACACTCTAGTCTCACCATCTGCAATATTCACATGAAATTTGATTAAATTAAAAAAAAAATGACATGACTATAAATAAGTAGAAAACGACTATAATAGTGGAATTTAATAGAAATGAAAAAATTAATAAATAATAATCATTTATAATAATAATTACAGGTATTCACAATTATTCAAGTTGGTTCTTTATATCGGAAACTATATCAGTTATTTTAGTTTTATTCTAGTTTTGAATTGGATTTTAATTTTATATATATATATATATATTTTTTATATTGCTATTTAGGTTTAATTCATTTTCATTTCAAGTTTTAGTTTTTATTGAAACATGAAACATGAGTTCTCATATCACCATCTGCATTATTCCATAGAAAAGATATAAAGTGTCAATTTTGATTTTTATGGTGACTATGTTTTACTAACATGTTTTACTGTGACGTTAAAAATCTCATTTTTTATATTCTTCCCAAGACTGGTTATAACTTTTTACAATCTAATTTGAATTGGAAAAATAAGACTGATTTTAACTGCTAGTTGGTCAAACCAGTCTTAACATAGTGGCTAAGTTTATGCAACTGACCCCTGCTTATAGTTCATCAAAAAAAGATGAATCACCATCTGAAATATTCCATAGAAAAGATAATTTAATTACATGATTTTTGTTATTCGCTTTGTTTCCGCCCCTGAAGATAGCAGTGCTGCTGACAGACAGCTTGTGTGACACGTGTGTGTGTGTGTGTGTGTGTCCCCGCAGGTCACCACTAAAGAGAGCAGTGCTGAGGAGCGCTTGACTCCGGTGGCTTTGGCTCAGCAAGCGGCGCAGCTCAAACAGCAGCTGGTTTCTGCTCATCTGGACTCTCTGCTCGGACCCAACGCCCACATCAACCTCACCGACCCTGACGGAGCTCTTGCCAAGTGAGTCGAGACTTCTGTGGCCTTTAGACTTTAGTTTGAGCTAAAAATACCCCACAGATCATTTTTTATAGCATGTTAAAATTCCCTCTTTTTTAGGGTGAGCAAAAACGCGTTGTTTTGTGTGTCACTTTAAATGCAAATGAGCTGCTGCTCCCGGCACAGGGGGCGGAGCTTCAACAGCTCGTTCTTAGCAGCTTACAGACACACACTAAAATGTCAGAAACTGTTCAGCCTTTTATGTTCAAACCAAAGTCAGACAATGATGGAGAGACTCAAGAAGTGACGACATGTAGAAGCAACAAGACTTCTCTGAATGGTTAGTTGATGAATTTATGTAGCTGATGTTTAGTTAACTATCTTCAAGTCATTGATTAGCATTTTCTGTCATGATAATCTATAAATCGCGTTCCCGGGGGCGGGGTTTATGTACATTTTTGGGTCTGTGATGTCACTAACCCGGGAGGAAGCTCGTGTAGTTCTACCAGCCGTTTGTTGTAGTCCTTAAAAAGCCATTTCTGTAAAAGTAAATATCTCCCTTTGCTTTGAACTTTGAGCGGTGTAACTTTGCAGATGTTGTTTATGCTCAAACAGCAACATTACACACTAACTACAGCTAGAAAAGTGAAATCATAATCAACTACCCCTTTTAAAAATTAATCATCTCATTTTTTTTTTTCAAGACTGGTTCTAACTTTTTACAATCTAATTTGAGTTGGAAAAATAAGACTGATTTGAATAAGTTCATCAAAAAAAGATGACGGGTTTTCAAACTGGGCTCCTGGAAAAGAGAAAAACAGTGTAATAAAATCTGTGTGTGTGTGTGTGTGGGGGAATCATAAAATAAGATTAAACAAATTTGTTTAAATAAATAAATTACATGAAAATAAATAAATAATTAGAAAAATACATAATAATAATAGTGAAACTTAATAGAAATGAAAATCATTTATAATAATAATTGTTGATGAGTCTGGGTTTTTGCTTTATTTGGTAATATTTTGAATTAATAGTATTAAAATACAATTAGTAAAAAAAAAAAATCTCTCATTTTGGCGCCTATACGTATTCGGCCTATGCCACAGGCCGGCCCTGGTGGCCCCTCGCATAAAGATGATCATATCTGGGGGTCCGTGGCATCGAAAAGATGGATAAGCCTGTTCTAACCAGACGGCAACGTTCCCGTTTCTCTCTCGAATCAACACTGAAGTGAGTTAAACTGCAGTTCCTCCACTGGCCACTAGAGGCCGGCTGCAAAAGAGACTCACTCCCATAGACCCGCATGTTAAAATGCCCAACTTTACAGCAGAAAAAAACATGTTTACAGCCTGGTGCAAAAAGTGGTTTTGGTCTATATAGCTAATTTTGCTCTTCATGACGGCTGTGAGGGGGGTGAATTTTTTTATAACTTGTCCGTTTAAGTTATATTAAGCCTTAACGTTCTGCAGAATTAAGGGCGTGGCCACTTGAGTGACAGGTGGATTGCCGCTGATGTCACTGCTAGCCGTTTGTCTGCTGTGTGTTAGCGTCACGTCACCTCAGCTAATCCGCCTCGCTGCACATGTTCGTTTATCCGGGAGTGACGCGCGGCCAATATGGCGACGGACGACCCCGCCCACTTTGGGCTTCAAAAATGAACATCATCAACGTCACGGACACTACGTCCATGTTTGTTTTTACAGTCTATGGTTCTAACACATCCTGAGCAACAAATACAACACAGAACATGATGATGTATCATATCGGAGTTTCCTGCTCTTATGTGTGTGTGAAGCATCTCTTCTTCTCTGTTCCTCTCGCGCAGGCGGTTGTTGACTCAGCTGGAAGTGGCGCGGGGCGTCAGGACCGGTTCAGGAGGAGAGGGGAAGACAGCGCCACCCAAAGGCCCGGATGGAGTGATTCTCTACGAGCTTCACAGCCGACCAGAGCAAGAGAAGTTCACTGAATCTGCCAAGGTACGGCTTCAGATAACATCCGGCGTACATCACAAAACTCACGGTTCGGTTTTTGAGCCACGGATAGGATCATTTTTCGGATCAGCAAAAAAAAAAAAAAAAATATAGCTGCGAGCAGCGATTACGGGCCCAAGCCGGTGGCACCGCAACCCCGGTTCCTTTAGTTACCTAAAGGCACCGGGGTGGCGGTGCCGCCGGCTTTGGCCCTTCATCGCTGCTCGCAGCTATATTTATATATATATATATATATATATATATATATATATATATATATATATATATAAATTATATATATATATATATAAAAAAAAATATATATATATATATATATATATATCACTTGCCTTACCGGATTAGAACAATGAAAACAATAAAAAAATAACTAGGGAATCACTAAACCGAGAGAATTAATCTGTTTTGATGATACACTCAAAATATTACACAAGCAATTCTTTAAATTTAATGATATTCAGAACAGAACAAGAATAAAAAAAAACTATAATTAAGAAATAACCGAAATAATTGAAAGCGAAAGTGAAAGTAGGTGGTGTTTGGCTCACGTAACTCTCTCATTAGAATCAAACTGTTTCAACATTTGCGATGTATTTGGATGCTAAACTATTCTTCATTATGGGCTTTGTACTTCACTCAGGTTTCAATATGTGTGTGTGTGTGTGTGTGTGTGTGTGTGTGTGTGTGTGTGTGTGTGTGTGTGTGTGTCTGTGTGTCTGTGTGTGTGTGTGGGTGAGGTGCGGGTGCGGGTGCGGGTGCGATTGAACTGTTACACATAAAAACATACTCCGTCATTTTGTTCATAGAGGACATCATTCAAACTGCAAAGTGTTTACTTATATTTGTGTACACTCGCAATAAAACACAACAAAGTGCTTTTGTCAAACTATAAACTCTTGTCAAACTGTAACCTACAACTGTCACCCAACTAAAATCACACGCACACACTGTCTAAAAGCAAAAAATATTTATCCAACCCCATTTAAAACAGTCTGTGGGAGCCATCTTTTGGACATTCACCATATCGCATTGATTTTCATTTATTGTCCTCAGAGCCCTAATCTGTTTATTTTTCAATTACACATTCTACATTGATTAAAAAAGAAAATTCTAATGTGTTTTTATTTTATACAGGAATAAGTTATTTATAATTCAGATGAGAATAAAGTTAGTGTTAGTTCAAATTTTAAGGAAAACAAATATATTGATCTGAAATATAGCACATTCATCTCAGGTTAAATTACCAAACATACAATCTTAATTTAATTTAAAGCAAACGATACATTTAAAATATATGGGTTGTATGCATATTTTGGAATTTAAAAAAAAGATATATATCCAAAAAGACAAGGCCTTAAACTTGAACAAGGGTTAAACTCTTGTCGCTGTAAGAGACACAATGATTCAGCATTTTGAACGAATCGATTGACTCAAAGATTCAATGACCAATCCATAAACATGTATTGTCTCATTCATGAATGACTCAGTCGTTCGAACGAATCATTTGAACGAATGAATCAATGACTCACTCATTAAGACGGTCGCCTGGCGACACCTAATGACGGTTTAGTGTTATGTTTAAAAGTATCATTCTTTCCAACTCATATTTAAAACAATCTCACATTATTTAATGCATTGTTATTTTTCAGTGTAAACGATTTAATTTGATCACCCCTACCTAGAGTAACAGCCATATAGTGTCTTATTATTCTAAATAATTGAATTTATTGATCAAATTTACAAATTAAAAATGAAAGATGAAGCATACATTTAATAAGACTAGACTAGGGGTGCCCAGCAGATATTACAATTGGCAGATTTAAATATACCATGGCCCCCCACCGTCAATTTGGTGTGTGTATAATAAAATCATTTAGTCACTACAATTAAAACTTGAACGTATTTGCTTACTAAATTGTGAGCAGAACGAAAGTTGCAGCAAAGATCAGCAACAGGAGTCAAAATTCATTAATCACGAGAGTGAAGAGCTGACTGGAAAAATTATGACGGAATATTTTGTGTAAAAGCGCCTATATAAGCGAATCTGTCATTTACTCTTTTGTTGTTGTCTTTTCCCTGAAAACCGGAAGCAATCGGTCCCCGATATGGCGCTAATTTTAGTGACACTAAAAAGTATGCGGCTGCACTGGAATTCATAACGGTGCGCGTCCATGGCGACGAGCGAGCAAAACAGAGCGAATGTTTTTTCATTTCTACTTCCATAGAAATTCATTCGAGCGCACTGTGAGCGCCACCACTATAAATGTCCGTGCGGACGTCCTTACTTTACTTTCACTTTTAACTTAGCGATTTAACACGTTTTACACGTCAAATAACCGGTGAGAAAATATTCTCGGAGTCACATAGGCTACCTAATATATTTAAATACAATAGGCCTACCTGATTTTGAACACAAGAGGGCAGTATAGCCCTATGTATTATTTGATATATTTATTTTTTTAACTGAATAGTGCATCCTGGCTGTTTTTAAACTTGTACATTACTCTTAAATTGAAAACAAGAATAAAATGGGTTTAGTTGTGATATTTGTATAATTTTATCTAGAAATAAATGGTGTATAATTAAATTTTTAGAAGATATGAGGCTTTTAGTGTTTATTTTTTTTTTACATGATTTTAATCCCTCGCCATAGCAAAACAATTAGAGATATTCAATAGATATTCACAATTATGCTTCTTTAATGTATTTTCATCATGTTGAAAAAGTTTGGTGGGAATAAAATAAACCACTTAAGAGGAGTGGGTAAAAATGTAGAGCCTGGTTTTGCAAAACATCCACATTAAGACAAAAATAGCCCACTTCCTGTTGGGCTGGCTTAAAGTTGTTTGGCCCGATGAGATCTATATACCGAGTTTCATAATATTACATGCAAGTGTGTTTGATTTATGGACCAAATTTTCTGACGAAGTTTATGGACCAAGTTAATTTAATTAATAAACTAATTATATAAAACTATTTTCAATGCACTACAATTCAACTGGTTATATGCCTTTACTTATTAATACAACTTATTTAAAAAATACAAGGCGTAAGACATTTATTTTCTTTTTTAATGCAGGCCAAACAACACAGCAGTCAAATGGTTAATCTAGCCCCCCTCCCCCTCCCCACACTCACAGACACACACACACACAGAGACGTAGGCTCAGAGAGAGAGAGAGACATAAAATGACAATTTTCAAACCAAAATATCTGACTTCCTGTTGGTTGGAGCTATTGAGTGTAAATTAGAAACTTGTCTGGCTGGAGGAGAACAATACACATACCGATTTTTATTACTGTAGATAAAATTAATCCCCCCACTTTTGACAAAAGGTGGCGCTACTGAGCCCTCAACACGCCCGTTTCTGAAACTTTGCACATGTCTACTGGCTAATAAATGAGATGTGTCTGTCGAGTTTCATGCAATTTTAAGCAATTTCAGGCATGCTAAGAGTCTCAAAAGCATAAAAAAAGAATATTAAAGTTTGATGCGTTGCCACGACAACAGTATCTAAGATATCAAGAATCCATTCACAGGTCTACATCTGCCGTGTGTTTACATTATAGTAGTGAAGTTTGAAGCAAATCGGGTAAAAATAAGAGGGTGATTTCAAAGCATTTAGGAAGTGACACACTTCCTTCTGCCAGTTGGTGGCGCTATAACTTTGACTCACAATAGTCACATCCATGTGATCGGGCTCTTACAACGAACACACTGGTGAAGTTTCATCAAGATCAGTTAATGTATGCAGTAGTTATGACACACTTCCTGTTTCACGTTTCTCGCCATAATTTTGTTTCCTCGCCACGGCCAAACCGTTCGAGATATCAAAAATCCCCTCGCAAACTTTCATCCTCAATGTCTTGACTTCATGCTGACCGAGTTTCGTGCCGTTTGTTTGAATTCTCTAGGAGGAGTATTTCACATTCCATTGCGTGTGTTTTACCAACAACCCTAAATAGCCGACTTCCTGTTGGGCTGGGGTAAAAAGTAAGAGTGTGAAGTATATTTGAAACGAGGAGATCTACATGTGTACCGAGTTTCATATTATTACATGCAAGCGTGTTTGATTTATGGACCATGTTTTCGGACCCCGTTCCAGGGGGCGCTGTCGAGCCCCCCTGCCACGCCCGGGTACCATCTTCAGCCCGGCCCTGATGGCCGCGGGTTCTGACCAGTGTGCAAAGTTTCAGGAGTTTTTGAGCATGTTAAGGCCTCCAAAAGTGTCCAAAAGGTAGCAGAAAAATAATAAGAATAATAATAATAATAAATAATCCTAAGGAAAACAATAGGGCCTTCGCCCTTTGGGCTTGGGCCCTAAATATATATATATATATATATATATACACTCACCGGCCACTTTATTAGGTACACCTATCCAACTGCTCGTTAACACTTAATTTCTAAGCAGCCAATCACATGGCGGCAACTCAGTGCATTTAGGCATGTAGACATGGTCAAGACAATCTCCTGCAGTTCAAACCGAGCATCAGTATGGGGAAGAAAGGTGATTTGAGTGACTTTGAACGTGGCATGATTGTTGGTGCCAGAAGGGCTGGTCTGAGTATTTCAGAAACTGCTAATCTACTGGGATTTTCACGCACAACCATCTCTAGGGTTTACAGAGAATGGTCCGAAAAAGAAAAAACATCCAGTGAGCGGCAGTTCTGTGGGCGGAAATGCCTTGTTGATGCCAGAGGTCAGAGGAGAATGGCCAGACTGGTTCGAGCTGATAGAAGGGCAACAGTGACTGAAATAACCACTCGTTACAACCGAGGTATGCAGCAAAGCATTTGTGAAGCCACAACACGCACAACCTTGAGGCGGATGGGCTACAACAGCAGAAGACTCCACCGGGTACCACTCATCTCCACTACAAATAGGAAAAAGAGGCTACAATTTGCAAGAGCTCACCAAAATTGAACAGTTGAAGACTGGAAAAATGTTGCCTGGTCTGATGAGTCTCGATTTCTGTTGAGACATTCAGATGTTAGAGTCAGAATTTGGCGTAAACAGAATGAGAACATGGAACCATCATGCCTTGTTACCACTGTGCAGGCTGGTGGTGGTGGTGTAATGTTGTGGGGGATGTTTTCCTGGCACACTTTAGGCCCCTTAGTGCCAATTGGGCATCGTTTAAATGCCACGGCCTACCTGAGCATTGTTTCTGACCATGTCCATCCCTTTATGGCCACCATGTACCCATCCTCTGATGGCTACTTCCACCATGTCACAAAGCTCTAATCATTTCAAATTGGTTTCTTGAACATGACAATGAGTTCACTGTACTAAAATGGCCTCCACAGTCACCAGATCTCAACCCAATAGAGCATCTTTGGGATGTGGTGGAACGGGAGATTCGCATCATGGATGTGCAGCCGACAAATCTGCGGCAACTGTGTGATGCCATCATGTCAATATGGACCAAACTCCCTGAGGAATGCTTCCAGCACCTTGTTGAATCTATGCCACGAAGAATTGAGGCAGTTCTGAAGGCAAAAGGGGGTCCAACCCGTTACTAGCATGGGGTACCTAATAAAGTGGCCGGTGAGTGTATATATATATATATATACCGTATTTTTCGGACTATAAGTCGCTCCGGAGTATAAGTCGCATCAGCCCAAAAATGCGTCATGACGAGGAAAAAAACATATATAAGTCGCACTGGACTATAAGTCGCATTTATTTAGAAATTTATTTAACAAAATCCAAGACCAAGAAAAAGTTATTTAAACAGACTTTAATTCATTAAAACAGAAGGCATTTAAGTTATTCAGCTACACACAATAGCACAAAGAACAACAGGCTGAATATGTGTCCGGTATGTTGTTAACGTAACACATCAACAGTATATTCATCTCCTTAGCAACTACCAGGGCGTGGAGACGCAACTGCACCGTTGACAAGCCTCTCCCGGCAGCGCGTTGTTCAAGCACCCATCTGCGGACTCGTTCCTCCTGCTCTGGCCATCTTGCTTTCAGCCCGCGATTAGCTTTCTTTGTTTTCTTCATTTCAGTTAGAGTAACCTCTGCTTTTCGCCAGTCCCTCACAAGTTTCTCATTCACTCCAAACTTTCTTTCTGCTGCTCGATTACCGTTTTCGGCTGCATATTTTATTACCTGCAGTTTGTAATCTGCAGAATATGATTTTCTTTTTGGGGGCATTTTGTTTGCGTTCAGTCTAATATTTCAGTTAATATCAGTTGTTTTCAGTTAATTTTTTCAGCGGTAAAACTAGCTGTAGTCTAGAGCGCATAGAGCGCTCTCTCGTGGCTGTAGACGGTAATGTCACCCCCAATTTCGGCAAATGATGCATTCACGTCATACCACAAATACATCAAAAACTCGCAAATAATAATCTGGGGCCGTCAGCGATCCTGTGACGAGTAAATCTTGGTAATTTTGATATATAAGTCGCACCTGACTATAAGTCGCAGGACCAGCCAAGGTATGAAAAAAAGTGCGACTTATAGTCCGGAAAATACGGTATATATATATGGGGTTGCTTTTCATTTATTACTTTAAAGCTCACTTGAAGTTCTTCGATACCACATCAAAAATTACTAGCCTGACTGATAACGTTCACACATTATTAAAAACAAGTGAACAGTCAGTAATTAAAGAACAACAAATACACAATTACAGGCAGAGATGAATACTAACAAAGTTACAGTCTAACAGTAGTATTCAGGTACAGAAATTAATAATTAAGCATAAATGTAAAATAACACTTTGTTCACTGTAGAAATTAAATAGTTTCTTCTTTGTTAAAGCTGTATTTTGCTGTTTTATTAACATTAATGTCACAGACAACAGTGGGAATTTTAGGCCACTGTCACTTTAAGACCGACTGCTCCGACCGAAACAACTGACAAACATTCGGTTTCTTTCGTTCTCAGCTGTTCACTTATGATATAACCGAGAGAACACTTGCCGAGACGGGTATTTAGACATAAATTTGTGTTTATGGGCGGACATCTCGGCATGGATGAAGGAACATCACCTGCAGCTCAACCTGGCAAAGACTGAGCTTCTCGTCCTCCCTGCCAATCCGTCTCTACAGCACGACCTCACTATCCAGCTAGATTCATCCTCAATCACCCCATCAAGGTCGGTCAGAAATCTTGGAGTAATCTTTGATGATCAGCTGACCTTCACAGACCACATTACAAAGACAGCTCGATCTTGCAGGTTTGCACTGCACAACATCAGGAAGATCAGGCCTTTCCTAACTGAGCATGCAACTCAACTTCTCGTCCAGGCCCTGGTCATTTCTAGGCTTGATTACTGCAATGCTCTTCTGGCTGGACTTCCATCATGTGCAACTAAACCTCTACAAATGATCCAGA